>NC_133661.1:7763912-8063912 GCF_037893015.1 Macrotis lagotis
AGAGTTCTAGAATTGCCTTGGGGGTTTCAAAGGTATAGCTGAAATAGTTCCTATCTTCAGGGAGCTTCCCTTCTCCTGTGGCAATCCATGTACAGAGGGAAGTCCAGAGGCATATGGCTTTACTTAGAACATATGTGAGGACATATGTTTGTATGCATACATATGCGAGTGCATATGTATGTATGAATGTTTATACATGCAAATTTGTGTATGTATATAAGCATGTATGTGCATCTTTGTATGAACATACATAAACTTGCATATGAGTATTACATATTTATATATGCATGAGTATGTCTAAGTGAATATATATATATATATATATATATATTATGTATTGTGGGCATGTGGATTGGTGTATAAATGCATGTGTATCTGGATATGGACTGGATCTGTGGGGCTCTCTCATTGGGATTGGGAAATCCTTTTGGAGAATACTTCCATTACTACTGCAGTGGATATCTCTTCTGCACACCTTACAATCAGAGAGAATTGCCCAGATTGCTAGGAGGATGAGTGATTTGTTTATAGTCATCCCATCAGAATGGGTCAGCATATGAACTGGAACCCAGACTTTCCTGGCTTTGAGGCTTATTGCTTATGCCATGCTGCCTTATATGTGAATATGTCAAAAACAAAGACAAAGTAATTTAGGGTCAGGAGAGTAAGAATGATTGGGGCAACTGGGAAAGCTGACAGCACTTAGCTGAACCTTAAAGGAAGATGAGTTATCTTAGAAAGAGTAATGAGGAGAGAAGGCAGCCCAGGAAAGGGGGACAGTATGGGAAGATGGCTTGTTCTGTTGAGGGAAGAGCAAGTATGGCAGAAACATGAGAAATGGACAGCTTAGACTTCATGACAAGAAAAGACTTTCCAAGATTGAAATGGCTGGTTTCCTTAAAGGTCTTCATGCAGAGCTTGGATAATGAGTGGAATATGTTATATTAGGGGTTGATGGATGTTGAGTTCCCTTTCAATTCTCTAATTCTGCAAAGTCAGCTAATGTCCCTGGAACACAATGTGTAAGAAGGAGTATAATATGCAAAGGAAGCTGCAGCCAGGCAGTAGAGAGATTTGAATGCCAAGAAGAAGGAATTACATGCAGATTTCTTGAGGAGTGACCTGGTCAAATCTGTATTTTAGGAATATCAATCTCACAGCTATGTGTTGGACAGATTGTAGAATGGAACGGAATGATCAATTTGGAGGTCATTGCAATAGTTCAAGCAAGAAGTTAGGAGCCAGGTAGATGAGGTTTGAGTGAAGAGAAAGGGACAAATGCAAGAGATGTTATGGAGGCGGAGTCAATAAAACACAACTTGCTGTTGGTCCATCCTTCAGTCATGTCCAACTCTTCACAATCCCATGGACCACAGTAGACCAAGCCTTGCTATCTATCTATCTTTCACTATCTTTTGAAGTCTCTCCAAGGTCATTTTTACTATTTCCATGAAACTCTATCCACTTCATCCTATGCTGTTCCCCTCTCCTTTGGCCTTAAATCTTTGCCTACCTCAGGATCTTTTTCAGGGTCTCCTCTCATTAAGTAGTCAATGTATTTTAGCTTCAGTTTCAGTATTTGACTTCAAGGAATAGTCTGAATTAATTTCTTTAGGTATTAATTGATGTGATGTCGGTGCTGTCCAAGAGACTCTCAAAATGAGTCACAATTTGAACGTAGAAATTCCATGGTGCTATGCTTTCCTTATAGTCCTACTTTCACCACTACACACTGATACTTGAAAAACCATAATAAGGACTCTATGAATGCTTGTCGGCAAGGTGATATCTCTACTTTTTAGTAGGTTATCCAGATTTGCCATTTGCCTTCCAAGGAGCAAGTGTCTATTCATTTCATGGCTCCACGTGACACCTGCACTAGTCTTTGAAGTCAAGAATATAAAATCAGTCATTGTTTCCATTTCTTTTCCATCTGTTTTCCAGGAAGTTATGGGATCAGTTCCTAAGAACTTGGTTTTTTTTCCTAATGTTAAACTTCTAGTCAATTTTTACTCTTTCCTCTTTTACCCTCATCAAGAAAGGTCTTAATTCCTCTTCACTTTCTGCTATCATAATGGTTATTGTCTGCCTATCTGAGAGTATTGATATTTCTCCCAGCAACCTTAGCTCTAGTTTTTGATTCATCCATCCTGGCATTTCACATGATGTACTCCACATATAAGTCAAATAAATAATGCGAGAATATATAGCCTTGCTGTACTCCCTTTCCAATCTTAAAGAATTCAGTTAGTTGTTCCATGTTTGGTTCCAACAGTTGCTTCTTGGCCCTCATATAGATTCTTCAGGAATAAGTAAAATGATCTGGGACTCCCATCTCTTTGGAGACACCATATTTTATTGTGATCCACACCAAGGATCAAGTTTAGTCAATGAGGCAAAATAGATGCTTTTTTTTCCTGGAACTTCTTTGCTTTTTTATATTCCAGTGAACTTTGGCAATTTGGTCTCTAATTCCTCTGCCTCTCTGAAAACTTGCCTGCTCTTCTGGTACTCTTGGATTCCATTTTACTGAAGCCTAGTTGCCAAATCTTAAGCATTATCTTGATCATATGTGAAATGAGCACAATTGTTTGGTAATTTGAACATTCCTTGGCATTGTCCTTCTTTGAGATTGTGATGTAAACTGATCTTTTCCAATCCAGTGGCCATTGTTGAATTTTCCAAGTTAGCTGTCATTTTGAGTACATTGCATCTAGTACTTTAACATCATCTTTTAGGGTTTCAGATAGCTCAGCTGGAATTCCATTACTAAAACTATTGATTGGATGTGCTGTGCTGTGTGTGTGTGTGTGTGTGTGTGTGTGTGTGTAATACTGAAGACTAAGGAATAGGGCTGAGGTTGTAAATCCAAGTGATAGGAAGGATGACATTGTTCTCTATAGAAATAGGAGAGGATTTTAGAGTTCAAGGGAATGGAGTTTGAAGAGTCTTTGAGTCTTTATTGAGGGTAAGACCAAGGGATGATCATTCCTATATATATATATATATATATATACATACATATATACATATTTGGAGTACAGTGAAAATAGAGATATGAGTAACTGAGGAGGATGAAGAAAGAAGTTAAAGTGTTTGAGGGGATATCAATAAATTCACTAAAGTCCCAAAGTAAGAAAGCTTGGCGTTGAAAGTTTGTGAGCCAGGGACTCCTAGAGGAAAAAAACAGAAAATGAGATTAGTTGGAGGCTAGCAGGTCATAGGACTTCTGAAATACAGTATAGGTTGCTAAAAGCAACTGGGCAGTCTGGGGAAGGATCAGCTGGTTGGCACACTACCCTTTATTTAGTAGAGTCTTCTGATAGAGAGTGTGATTATTTGGGTATTGTCTCTTGAAATACTAGAGGATTGGAAGGAGAGGTGATAAGGAGTTTGGTCCAGAAGATGGAGTCTCCCTAAGCCTTGGATTGAAGTCACACATGGTCCTAATTCAATAGGCACATTCCAATGCTTATTAATTGATTGACTAATCGGAACTATTATTGCCAGTAGTATTTCACTTTAGAATCCCATTTGACACAGATTAGAAACTCTAACCCTGAACTTCTCCATATACACAGGCCTTCCAGGTCTGAAGGCAATGGAAGGCATGAGCCTCATGCCCTCAAGTAGGAAGCCTATTCTTTTGGCCAATATTCACTTCTTTACCAGGAAGTTCTGTTTAGGTCAGAAAAACTAAATGACCTTCCTGAGATCCAAAGCAATCAGTTTGTTTCCTGATTGTATCTCTTCTAACATGCATAATTACAAAGGTTATTATTAGTCATAAAATCACCCAGCCCTTTAAACAATTCTGCTTGGGAATCGAGATGGTCTGCTACTCAAGGTGATGAAGACTTTCATAGGAAGAGCTTCACTGCTCTCCTAAGGCTTTCCTAGTAGAATAGGGTTCTGAGAGAGAGTCCAGGCAAGGGTTAATTGGATCATTGCTAAAATGCTAGAGATTTAAAGTGACCTCACCTCCCCCCACTGAGGTGATTGCAGATCCCGCTTATGAAAATGTTGGGGATCATCAAGTAGTCAGCTTTTCTGGCTGACCAGTTATCCCAAATAGGACCACGAAATATTTCAGATGTCATATCACTTATTTGATGAGGGAAGGGGAGAATAAGAAATCACAGCACCTATCAGGTACAGATAATTGAACATTTCAGGGTCTTCTTATGGATTCTCGTTAGCTTAAATCCTGCAGTTGCTCTTGTGGGGAAATGGTATTTTTTCTGCTATTTTCTTGCTAGAAATAGTAAAGTATCTCTTTGTTTTTGTTTGTTTTTGCAAGGCAATGGGGTTAAGTGACTTGCCCAAGGTCACACAGGTAATTATTAAGTGTCTGAGGTCAGATTTGAACTCAGGTCATCCTGACTTCTCTCTCTCTCTCTCTCTCTTAACCTCTTCCTCCCTCTTATCTATTTATCTATCTCTATCTGAATGATAATTTTCATTATAACATTCCAAGAAGTAGCTGATTAGCACAATTTAAAGAACACTAGTAACTTAAGGACCACTCCTGAGGGGGAGCATGCTAGGGAGGGGGCACACTTGTGTTCATTTCACCTGGAACATTTCTCATTGGTAGGAAGTTTTTTCCTTACATCAAGCCTAAAAGGGCATCTTTTCAACTTCACCCATTGCTCTTAGTTCTATTCTGGATGACCAAGCAGAATGAATATTGTTTGTTTTTTATTTATTTTTGCTTTGTTTTTAGATTTTTGCAAGGCCAATGGGGTTAAGTGGCTTGTCCAAGGCCACACAGCTAGGTGATTATTAAGCATCTGAGACTGGATTTGAACTCAGGTATTCCTGACTCCAGAGCCAGTGCTCTATCCACTACACCAGCTAGCCACCCTGAATATTGTTTGTCTTCCACATACTGTCCTCAGTCATCATACCCCCTAATGCTGCCTTCCCTTTTCCAGGCTGCTTGTCTCTACTTCCTTCATTAGAGCCACATGGAATAAGCTCAGGACAAGTCACCATTTTAACTGTTCTCCTTTAAAGTCTAAATGGAAGTGAAGTGGTCCCATTATTTGACTGGCACCATTTGAAGTTATATGCAAAACATGGTCATTAGTTCTAATCCAATGGACAAATGCAATGTGAGTAATGGAACCACTTCATGGGATTCATTCTTCTCACCAATTGTGATCTCACTACTGTAGTTCTGATCTGACCAGAGAAGAATATTGAGTGACCACTATCTTACTGGTTTGGGATATCATACTTTTAATAACAGTGAGCATTCTTAAACAGCTTTGAGGTTTGCAAAGTGCTTTACAATGTTTATCTCATTTAATCTTTATAATTCTGTGAGACAGATACTATTATCAACCTCATTTTATTGATGAGAAAGCCAAAGCTTAGAAAGATTAAGTGACTTGCCTAGAGTCATAGAGCTAGGAAATGTCTGGGGCAGAATTTGAACTCAGGTTACCCTGAGTTGGACTCCAAGTCAAACACTCTCTAAACTGTCTTATCCAAGATTGTATTAGCTGTCATAATGCACTTCTTAGTCAGATGGTGACACCCTAAAATTACAAAACTATTTTAGACAAATGATTTTGCAGTCACACTCATTCATCAATTTATTATGTCTGAACCTAAATAAAAGACTAAATTTTAAAAAAATTTTCATTCTGTCTTGTCAGATTCAACCCAATGAGCTATCCAGTGTGTCAGCTCTTCCTCCCACATTTGAATTATCTCCACATTTGTAAAACATCATGTTTATTTTCCACATATTATATCCAGATCATTGGCAAAGAACAACCTTCCAGGAGCTCTCCACTGGGGACCTCCTGGAAGGTTTATCTGAAACTTTTGAATCTGACCATTCATCTAGTTCTGAAATCCCATTTAGAATATGATCTAGAACATATCTCTCTACATTTTCTGCAAGAATAATATATTTGCATGTATGTGTGTAGTGGGGACAAATTGGAGGATTTTGTGGATTTGTCCCTAAATAATTGTGATTTCTATATCACCATTTTATATGTATTATATTTCAAAAAGATTAATTCAAGTATTGTGATTATTTTATACTTGAGAAAATGGTGAATTAGAGAAGGGGAAGTGACTTGCCCCTAGCCACACAGTTTGTACAAGTAGGAGAAAAGATCCAAACTCAGTTTTCTCCTAGTTTCCGGTTCAGTAATTCTTGACCATTGTTTGTCATGGAGGATCCATCCAATGCATTGGAGTCCTACCTCTATTGTTGAAATTGTTGTCCCCTTTCTTTGCTGCATTGCCCACCTCACCTGGGTATTCAATGGTGACTTTTATAACACCTCTCATCTCAAAGAAACCAGAAACTCCATCAAAATACTACCATCAAAATCTGCATAAAAAATAGAATAAAATTATATCTAAAATAAGTCTTCTCATTCTGTATCCACAAGGGAAGTCATTTTGCATCCAAAGATTCAGGAACAGATCTTGTTTTCATCATTATAATCAAGTACAGCAGTAAACAGTGTTGAATTTGCTATCAGGTGGTGTTTTTATAAGAAACCATGAATGGTAGGATTCTAGAGAAGCATTGAAAGAATTACAGAAACTCATGCTGAGTGAAGGGAGTAGAACCAAGAGAACATTGTCCACATTAACAACAACATTTTGAGTTGATCATCTATGATGGATGTTGCTCCTCTCAGCAGTTCAGAGAGTAAAGACAACAGGAGAACTGTTATGGACAATGCCATGCACATCCAGATGAAGGAAACCAAACCAAACCAAAAAAACCCTACATAATCTGAGTATTATGGTGACTTTTAAAAAATTTCTCTTATGTTGTTCCTTCCTATCCCAAGATTTTCTTCCTTTTCCCTTAGTGTCCTAATTCTCATACAAAAAAATGACTAAAATTTAAACATGTTAAATAAAAATGTTCATATACAATGTTCACTAGACTGTTCACCCTTGGGGGGCTGGGAAGTGAGGGTGGAAGAAAATTGTGTAACTTATACATTTGCATGTGGATGAATGTTGAAAAACTTTCATAACATGTGATTGGAAAAATAAAATGTCAATAAAAAAATTGATGTCAGTAAGATCTCAGATCAGACCAAGCCCCAGATACGTAACTTCTGTGATTTTGGCCAAGTAAATCACAATCTAAGCTTTGGTTTCTTTAGCTGTAAAATGATGATAATAATCATACTTACTCATCCTGTTGTTGTTAGGATCAAATGAGATCATGATGTGAATCACATTACCAACCTTAATCTGCTATAAAAGAGCTGCTTTTGTTCTATACGACCCCATTTGGGGTTCTCTTGGCAAAGATACTGGAGCAGTTTGCCATTTCATTTTCCAGAGCATTTGACATAAGGGATAAGTAGATGGAGGCAAACAGGTGAAATGACTTGCCCAGGGTCACATGACTAATAAGTGCCTGGGACCAGATTTGAACTTAGGAAGATGAATCTTCCTGTCTCCAGGTCCTATCCACTATGACACTACCTCACTGCCCCATTAATATGCTAAGTATTATTATGAATTCTCCTTGAGACATCATGGTTTTGTTGGTATAGCACTTCTGTGTAATGGAGCAGATGATTTTAGAAAGCAGTATGGTGTGATGGGAAGCACATTGGTCCTAGAGTTAGGGGAACTCAATTTAAATGCTGCCTCTAACACTTATTGCCTCCATGAATCTGGGCACTTCATCGCTGAACTTGCTTTTCTTATCTCTAAAACGAGGCACACCAAAGTAACCAGCCTCTAAGGGGCCTTCTAGCTATTATCTATGACCCAATGATACTAATTAGTAACCTAGTCAGGGAGGGACGTGTGCAGCAACAAGTAAGATCAGGTGAGTAAAACAGAAATAGAGCATCAGATTTAGGGGTTGGGGGAGGGAGGAAAAATTACTTGCTAATTTTGTTGTAGGTCTTATAGTACATCTGATGTTTCATGTGAAATCATCTTTTTTATTGTACTGTTTCAGAATTGCGTGTTTTATTCCATAAATTACAAATGGAAATAGAGAACCAATCCATCAATAAGCTTAAACTCCATGCCAAATACTGTGATTGGTTCTAGGAATGGGAAGACCAGAAAGAGTTTAGAAAGTATGTAGTGAAAGGCCCTTGGAGAGGAAGCTGAGGTTTAATGGTGGGGGGCAGCAAACAGGACTACCAAGGGAGAGAATAGAAGAGATGAGAAAGCCCAGGGCAAACTCTTGGGCAACACCCATATCAGAAGGGGGTCCAAGAGCCAGTAAAGGATAGAGAGGGGAAGAACAGGCAAGGAGCATTAAGATATTGGGATGAACAAGGAAGCACTGGATTTTGGGAGAGGCAACATGACTTAGTGGGAGGATGCTGAACTAAAAGCCAGGAAGACTTGGCAATAAGTCCTAGCTCTGGTATTTCATACTATGTGACCGTGCAAGTCACTTCTGAGTTTGTTTCTTCATCTAGGAAATGGAGGTAAGATTGTCCAAAAATCTCTACTTCTCAGGGTTGTGAGATGTCATTCCTAAACTCTTTCAAATATTTTAAAATACTATATAAATGTCAGTTATCATCATCATCTTTTTTCTTCTTCTTCCTCCTCCTCCTCCTTTTTTTCTTTTCCTCCTCCTCCTCCTCCTCCTCTTCCTTCTCCTCCTCCTTCTTTACTTATTTGCCATTAAAGTCCTTTACCATGTGGCTCAGTCTCTCCTTGGAGGCTGTAGGGGGTCCTTTCAAGTGAATGCTTTTGATTATTATGCTTTGAGCAAGCGCTGCTGCTTGTTTGGTCCATACTTTATCCCATTATCCCCATTTCTTCCTCCTTCCCACAAATTGTTCCAATGTGTAAGTTACTTGCTAGATTACACCATTGAGTCCCTGTCTCCATAGATGTTAACCAGCTCCTTCCGTTGATGCCTATTGCAATCCCTTCACACCTCTTCTTCATTATTATTGTTCCTGTCCTTCCAGGAAGGACCTGACTTGGGCTCTGATCCCTTCAATATGTTGTGATTGGTGTTGCCATGCTCAGATTGCTCATTCATTATTTTTAGACCTTCATTGTGAGGAACCCAACCCCTTATGTATCTTTATTGTTTTTGGAGACACTTCTCATGTTCAATTCATTATTGGGAATATGTTGTAGCCTACTGATGATGCTCATTAGGTGCCCACTCTCGGTTTTTAAGTTTGGAGCTGGTGGCATAACATGATTCTCAACCATATGACATTCATTGGACAAAACTGGTATGAAGAAGATGGAATTTGGTGACTGCCAACAGCCTGGGGTTAGAACAGGTGTTAGGTGGTTTTCTGAATATTCTCTACTCTGCTTTCCTCCTTCTATTCATTTCTGGCCCCAGCTCAAGGTTGAGCCATTATGTTCACTAAAAGAAATGTATTTGTAACTAAATCAGTGAATTGTCTGTCTCATTGCATGCCATTCATTCTGTTTTTCCTGTATGGGTAGTAAGAATAACTCTTGTTTAACAATATTAGGGAAGCCATGCAACAGGGAGGCATACCCACCTTATTGTCAGCATTAGCATTAAGATTGCCCTATGCAAAATGAAAATACATAATGGATACCACATATTTTTGTACTTCATTCTCTGGCACTTCATTCATTCAACAAAAATTATTAATTGCCTATTATGTAGAATGCACTTGGCTATGGGCTTCTGTTTACAGATAGCCAGGGACTGATTATATCAGCCCCTGGATCACTCAAGAATCTTTCCAGTGAGAGGCATGTTTACTCACATCTATTGAAACATTTCAGCAACAGTGGGAAAAAAATCCTTCAAATGTGCATATTTCTCTCATATGCTATTCTTTGCTATTGTTTATTTATCAGATTCCTTTTCTCCTCATCACCAAATTTATGTTTCTTCCTTCTACTTAAAACTTTTCTTCTCAAAGAATAGCCAACAGGCTGGAATGTGCCGGCTTTGGATGCAGAAATTGAAGATGAGTTTGAAGGACAGCTGAGCTACTGACTGAGTGCCCTTGAGCAAGACAAGTCATTTTTCTATTGCTTAATGTATCTATTATTAAAATGAGAAGGTGGGTTTCAGAGACCTTTGAAGTTCCTCCCAGCCCTAAATCCTAGCATCCTGAATCTCCTCTGATTAATCCCAATCCCCCAATTAGAATTCCATTTTTCATCTTCTCAGTGGGTACATTTTCATTGCTATTCTGTTGAATAAATGATTCCTATTTTTCATGGTTATAGATATTGTATTGCTCCAATTAGATGATTAGATAGAGGATTTGACATTCATTTTTGGATAAGGCCAATATGTCTTAATTTGTTTTGATTGAATATATATATATATATATATATATATATATATATATTAGAAGAATTGTTCTTTTTTTTCAAGGTTAGGAGAGGGTAAGGAAGAGTAAATAAATGCATGATAATTGAAAAGAATAATATTTTAAATGATTTAATTATACAATGAGGGGCCTAGTTCTAATGACCGGATCAAGTTACAAGTTCACTAAAAAGTGCAAAAATGTGCCTATTTCCCAGTGACCCCTCCAACATTTGTCATTTTCTTTTATGGTCAACTTTGCCAATCTGATGGGGATGAGGAGGATCTCAGTGTGGCTTTAATTTGCTTTTCTCTAATTATTAATGCTTTGGAACAATTTTTTCCCATCTGACTACTGACAGCAGACCCTATTAGAATGAAAACTACTGAAATGAGAAAATGAGTCTTAGGTTTTTTTCTATCAACTTATTCGTTCCAAGGACAGCAGCTTCCTCAGCCTACCTCCAACCTCCACTAAGGGCTGATTTACTAGCTCACTCGCCTGCAGTAGTTTTCTGACTGACTGCCAAGCCTGGAATCCTTTTCAAACTAATGGTCTTACCTGAGTTTTACTGAGCACTTAAAAAAAAATCTGAAATAGTTGTGGATTCTCTCTGCTGTTTGGGTTATAAACTAGCACTCACTGTCCTTTTTGCCTTGGCAGAGTTCCTAAAGATTTATTAGAATGTGAATGTCAATACGGATTTCCATGCTCTGCAAATAGCTTAGCTAAGAGACATTTTGCATGGAACAAAAAAGCACTCCGGAGAAAGTAAAGAAAGAAGGGAAAAGAATAACCTATTGAGCCTCTGGGTGCCTGATTGGCAAAGGGTGGGTTTCACCACTTGGGTATTTTGGAGATTCCAATCTTACTTTCATTAAGGACAATTGTATAAAAATGGGAGAGTGGAACAGAATGATCTCAAGTTGCCACAACCCTCCTGACAGGTTCCAGGAAGCTTTGTCCTTTTCTCTCCAAGGTCAAAGAATGGGAGCACTTGCTTCTCTGCAGTCTTGTCTTTGGAAAGCTAGTAGCGTAACCTTCTTGGACAGACACGTCCTATTTCATGTCATTGAGACACAGCTATTTGTTGGAAGCAGATAAATAACTTTGAATTTGAAGTGAGCATAACCAGAGAACGACCAGAGGAATAAATCATCTTTGCCCAAATGTTACAAATAACCACAGCAAACAAAATGTACCCTTTTTAGAGGAGGTTCTGCAGTGGCATTGCTGGGCAGCAGGGGATAGTTTTTTTTACACCAAATTTTTAAGCAAAGGGTCCTTACATGGACTAAAGCCAATTTTTGGAAGCTCTCTGGGCTTTGTTTAGAATCCACCTTTTAAAAATGACCTCATTGACTATTTCTTGGCGTGAGCACTGTTTGTGGTCAGAAAGTCAAATAGTTTTCTTATTTGTAGCTGCTCATTATAGTGACTTGTTGCTGTAATGACCATTCAGACAAATCAGTCTCATTTCCAGGACTGGACCTCCCATCTCATTAGTTACCTTAAGATTAAACATAATTAATCCCCCTGGTTGCAACCTTTCTTGAGATGGATTTATCCATATCCCAGACAACCCTGGTTTGACTTGTCTATTACAGAAGACCTGGAAGCCACATCAGCCAGGCAATGACCCCACTAATCTCTTCCAGGAGAGGAAGATTCATATTTCAGCTGCCCTGGGAATTATGGCAGTTAGTGCCTATTTTACTGCCAGGCTGGTAACAAACCACAAGATGGATCGGACTCTTGGGCATCTTTCAGAGGGAAAACAAGTCAAGGACATTACTTTCCAGAAAAATATTTTTACATGAAGCTGCATCCTTCTGTGAGGTTACAGAGTCACTTGCACCTGACTTGTGCCCTCCCCACAGAGCATTTTTTTCTAGGAATTGTGCTTTCTGTCTTTTTTGTTTTTCCCTTTAGTTCTCTGAATAAGGGCTACAGATGGGGGGTATACACAATAAATATATCTGATGGACTGACTGAAGGTCTGCATTGCTAATTATAGGAAAGGAAGAGAAATGGTCATCAGATTTTTCGATCTTTTCATCCAGGGGCCACAAATTCAAGCATAGCAAATGAATTCCAAGAGAGAAATGGAAGCTCAATTTTCAGGCCCATTGAGTCCTTGGCTTCTGTGTTCAATGTACCCATTCTGGGAGATGGAGCCATGACGGACTTGGAGAAATTTTTGTCAAATAAATGATTGTCTACAAGATCATGACCGGGCTTCTTCAGGGTCCCTATCTGTTTGTAGGAGCAATAGTCTATCACTGACATCTTGATCTGAATTTCAAACAATTAAAAGGTTTCTACAAACACAAGAGAGAAAAAAGAACTCATCTCTCTTTTCCAACTCCCCTCCCCTCTTTTTTCTTTTTCTTTTTGGTTTTTGCAAGGCAATGGGATTAAGTGACTTGCCCAAGGTCACACAGCTAAGGTCATTATTACATATCTGAGGCTGGATTTGAACTCAGGTCCTCCTGACTCTAGGGCTGGTGCTCTATCCACTGTGCCACCTAGATTCCCCTCTCCCCTCTTTTTTTTCAAGGCAATCAGTGTAAAGTGACTTGTCCAAGGCTACATAGCTTAGTAAGGGTCAAGTGACTGAGATCAGCTTTGAACTCAGGTCCTTCTGATTCCAAGGCTGGTGCTTCATCTACTGTACCACCCAGCTGCCTCTGCTCCCCTCTCTTTGAATAATTTGAATTTCATCCTGAAGAGATAGAATTTATAGAAAAGAAGTCACAACGATAGCTGAAAGAGACTTTAACTGATGCAACTACCTTAATTTACAGAGCTTCATCTGTAATCAGGCCTCAAGAAATGACTCAAGAATGATGCCAAGGTTTGGTTCCAGTTTAGATTCTCTGACCCTAAATCTGAAGGAGCCCAACCCTGGTAGTTAAAATTTTAGATTTCTTTGTATTTGTGTTTGCTGATATTGGTGATAATAGAAAGAATAATAATCACTCAGTTTATATTTTGTCCTTTATAAAATCCTATCCTCATACCATCCAGTGAGACAAGAAAGAAAAGTGTTATTGGACCCATTTAGTCATTAAGAAGACATGTAGGGGCATGGATAAGGCAACCAGGTAGCCCAGTGGGTAGAGCATTGGCATTTGAGTAAGGAGGACAAGAGTTTGAATCCAGCCTCAGACAACTGACACTTACTGTGTGACCTTGAGCAAATCACTTTAACCCTGATTCCTTCACATCCAGGGCCACCTCCAGTCCTCCTGATTCATATCTGGCCACTGGACCTAGATGGTTATGGAGGAGAAAGTGAGACTGGTGACTTAACACAGTTCCCCCCCCTCCCCCCGCCCACTCCATGTCATGGTTTTCTTCAAGAACAAAGGACAACCATCATCATCATCATCATCATCATCATCATCATCATCATCATCAGGGGCGTGGCCCCATCACATTGGACCATCTAGTCCTAGCCCCCAATTCCATATTTGAGGAAACTAAGACTGGGAGAAAGGCAGTGACTTGTTTAAGGCCATACAACTAGGAAGTGACAGAGTCAGGATGCTCTTATGTAGTCCAGCACTCTCTCTATAAGGCTTCTTATATACTGTTGGATTGATGGCCAGTCTGGCAGACATGAGAACCCCAACATACACATAATTTCAAAAAGGAAATGCAAATATCAAGAGTTATACAAATATCAGTTATTAAAATTGTTATAAAAGAAAAATACATCAAGAACCTGATTAATGTGGGGATTCCTTTCACCTATCTAAAATGCATAATTCCTCCAAGGTTCTGGAAGTTAAGTGATTTACCCGGGGTCTCACACAGCCCACAGATTCAAAGGCAGGATTTGAACCTATACCTTCCTGACATCAAAAGCAGCCTTCATCCTCTCTGGATCTGCCAAACTACCTTTCTACTTGAAAATAGTAGAATTAAAAGTTGGTTGGAGTCATATAATGTCTTTAAAACTCCTAAAAACAGGTTTTTACTTCATTATAAAAGAGATTAAACAAGTTTATCTTTGAGGTCAGTTTTAGCAAGGGTCCTTCAAGTCCAGTCGTTTCTCAATAGTCCAGGCATGCAGAACTATATTGTGGTTGCCATCACTGTTTGTCCTTCATTTTAGAAGAGGTCTGCTGACATCACTGGGTGATGTTTGGACTCAAGAGAAAATTGGATTTAAGTGAGGCAGAACTGCGCAGTCAACAACCTAACTCTCTCTCTTCCAGAATCATCAAAATCCAGTGGCAGGACAAAAGTCAGGCTGTATGTGGATGGCTTGGTATGCTGGGGATGACCTTGGTGTCTTCTATAGCTGACAGGTCTAAGTATGGTTTACTGGGGTGAGCCATGGCTATACAGAGGACGGAGCAAAGAAAACATGTCCCCTGAAATGTTGTCACAGATCAGGAGTGGTAACTTATGGTATACAATACATCTGTGAGACTCAGTTACCTCATTTGTAAAATATGGAGGCCACAGGCTGGCTATAGGAATCAGAGGGGCTAAGTGTTTCTAATGCTCTTAAGGCTAGGGAAGGATTTGTCCGTGAGATCTCAGTCACTGTTGCCCTTGCCATTTTTTTCCATTGCCAATCACACTTCAAGTTATCACAGAGGACAAATGATCATGTCTCTTTTGCTGTGATCATGGCAGCTTATTTTTTTGAATATTAAATTTCTTCTTATTGTTTCTTTCTTTGTGTTTTTTTTTTATTCCTTTTTTCCCTTTGAGTGGCCACTTTGTCTCCTGGCTTCTACCCCTTGCTTTGATTATTTGGAATCCAATCTAGTCTAATAAGCATTTATTAAGACTCTACTACAGCAGCGGATGGAGGCTTGGAGTCAGGAAAATGTGAGTTCAAATATGGCCTCACACACTTATAGTTGGGTGACACTGGCCAAGACCCATAAGCCCAATTGTGTAAAAAAAATAACAAAGAGTCTACTATTGGTAAGTCATTGCAGTAGGTAGTAGGGAAAGGAAGACAAAACGTAAGATAATAGTTCCTGCCCTCAAGGAGCTCTAAATGTGCACCCAGAGAAGCAAACTTATGACAAGTGAGGAGGGAGACGTTTATAAGCTAAGCTCGTAAAGAAGCTCAGGGTCCAAAGGAGCCCAGGTAAGGAGGACAGGAATGTTGGGCATGGAAACACATGGGGCGAGAGAAGGCAGAAGGCAGTGTGGCCGGTGAGTCTCTTCAGCTGGAACATCTAGCATGGGAAGTAGAATAATAGGAAATATCTGGAAAGACTAGTGGGGGCAAGACGGAGATGGGCTTTGAATGCCAAGCCCGGGAATGACTCGTTATCCTAGTAGTAAAAGACTCTTTGCTGCTTCTACTGTTAGGAAACCCTTCCGCCTTCTTTACCCCACACCCCCGATTTGTAGCAGAAGCTGCTTTTCTTTTTTCCCGTGGGATGGAGAACAGACAATAGCATGAAAAGGGCATTGCGTCAAAAGACCAAGCTTGGGCTTTGGTTATGATACTCTTTAGTGCTATGACCTTGCCCAAATCACATCTTGGCCTTCAAATTAGGAAACTGGTTTTGACGGTCTGTCCACTTTTAAAATGTCTGGTTCTGCCCTGGTAGTTTTTAATAGTTGGCTGCCCTCTGGGGAAGGAAGGTTATGGGGGGAATTGGGTTCTGGCTTCTCACTTGGATTAATTAATATTCATAAGCCATGTTTTGGTCAGTTTTCTCATTCGTTAGAACACCATGTTAAGGAGCCCCCTCTTCCTCTCCCCTCCCCTCCTTTCTTTTCCTCTCCTTATAAATAGAGTGGAGATAATAATATTCTATCTTCAGTCCCTCTTTCCTCTTTCTTTTCTCTCTTCTCTCATGCATATTTACATGCAAACACATAACATGGGTATATATATATTAATATATATGTATATATTAATATATATATATATACACACACATGTATGTATGTGGACATTATGCATGGATATAGAGATGTCCACAAACACTTTCCTATGCACATGTAAGCCCATTACATACAGGGACTAATTTTATTTGCTCTTTGCATTTCACACTCCCAGACCAGTCTCTAGAACAAATAGGATTTAATAAATCCTTGCTGTCTGATCATCCCTTGCACCGGTTAGATAGCGCCCTATTTTGTTCCTTCGGATGGGGCTCTCTTAAAATATGCCCCAAAGAGGGAACTAACTGGGATGAGAATGTGGACATGGTTTTCCTTTGATGGTCACATGATCTTGCAAATGGGGATGCGCTCTGATTGTGCCCCTTTTGCCTCTTCCCATGTTGGAGGGGAATGGTCTTGTCTGCTGTACTGTGTGGGAGGCTTCTGTCAGTTCCTCTCCTAGTCTCTGGAGGCTCATGTGTCACCAAACTACGAGACTGTCCATCAGCTCTCCCTCCCTTTCACCATCGGACCATATGTTGCTTTGCTTAGAAAGCCCTAGAGAATCTGCCAAGAAATGAATTGAAATAATTAACAACTTCAATAAGATAACAATATAAAATAGCCTCCTCTAAACCATCAGCATATAGACTATTCCTAAGAAGAACCAAAACAAAAATGTGGAAAAAGTCCATTCAAAATGCCTTCAGAAGTTCCAGCTTCAGAATGAACCTATTGCTCTCTACCAGACTCGCATTAAAAAACACCTATAAAATGATGCATAGAAATATTGGAAGACCTAAATAATCGTGTATTCAATGTCCAGTCCTGAGACATGCATTAGCCAGCTTGGAGAGGGACTGTCAATTGGTAAGAGGGAGGGAAGAGATGGAAGGGGGAGGAAACAAGCAGTTATTAAATGGGGATTCCATGGCAGGCTCTCTGTTAGGTTCTTTACAGATTTTATCTCATTTAATTCTCACTACAATTCTGGAAAGTAGGGGCTATTATTATGCTCCTTTTATAGATGAGAAAAACTGAAGCAAATAGAGGGCAAGGGACTTGCCCAGCGTCACACGACTAGGAAGTATCTGAAACTGATTGTCAGGTCTTCCTAACTCCTAGCCTGGTGCTCTAGTCATTGAGTCACTACCCAGATTCCAAGCTGGTCAGTCCAAACACTGTTCTCCATGGGTCCCTCAAGGAAAGACACAGATACACATCTCACAGAATGAGAACCCGGGGATGGTTTTTGGCCTGTGCTGGGGCCAGTTCTCTCATGGATGAGACCAGAGATACAATCCATAGACCAGATGGATCAAAGTCATTCTGGACCTTACCTTGCCTCTGCTCTGTAGCCTGCCTGGCTTTGGCAGATGGTAAGACTCAGATGAGTTTGTTTTTAGGGCTGCGTTTCATTTCCGAGTCTTGACTATCTGCCCATGATTTATGGACCAAAGCAAGACTCACCAATAATAGTGATCTTAGAGAGGGCTGTAGAGTTTTCAATGGGCTCTGCACCATTATCCTCCTAGAACCTCAAAAAGCCACTGAAGGGGCCTATCAGTTGCTTATTCCCACTTTGTAGATGAGAAAATGAATCTTGGAGCGGCAACATGAGCATCCTGTCTCCAAATAGCCAGTGAACGAGTGTCTGTGGCCAGAATCCAGTCATTCCCCAAGCTGCCTCTTAGTATTTCCAGGCTACTGACTTTAGACCCTGCTTCCTCAATGACAAGTCTCTCAGAAATCATTTTCCTTAGGATGTTCTGGCAAAGTCTCATTGTACAGGATGTGGGACCATGGACTCCTACCTCGATGAAGAGTTGGAGTGGCTGTTTGGGCAAGGAAATCACACCACACTGGAGTCTGTCCATGAAGAGAACTTGGATCCCTCCCTTCTGTCAACCTTGCTTCATCCTACCTGGCCTTCTGGACAAGGCTCACTTAGCTCATGGTGGTCATCCCTCTGTGACATTATCTCTCCTTGGTCATGAGGCCATCTTGACTCTTCTAGGGGCGTTTTCCATATCCTGTGACTTTGATCTTGTGTTCATTGCAAATATAATGACCCTGGCAAGATGAGTTAAAAGTTCATTGTGTTTTTAAAAAAAAAATTTTAATTTAAGGCAAGGGGGTTAAGTGACTTGCCCAAGGTCACACAGCGAAGCAATTATTATGTGTCTGAGGTCAGATTTAAACCCATGTTCTCCTGACTCCAGGGCTTGTGCTGCCCCCATTGTTTTCAATAGTACAATTTATGCTAAACAGCATTGTCTCATTGTCTGTGTCAGGCTCATGGAGAGCCCTGAGTTAATTACATTCATGTCCACATGCAGCCAATAATGATGATTAACATTTACAGTTGGATAGTAAGTAAAATCCTTGACATCCAATCTTCTGCCTTGAATAACATGAAACATTTGGAAGAAAGCAAAACGGGGAGGACTATCTAATAAATCTAGTCTGAAAGTACAGAGAAGCAATGAGATAGGGGAGGAAAAGGACAAGTCCGATGCTTAAGAAGAGCTGACACAGAGAAAACGTTTAAAGTTTGCAAGGGACTTGTCCAACATCATTGCTTTAGAGCTTCTCCTCAGCCCAGGTCTAGAGGTTATATTATACCCATTTAATAGATGATAAAACTGAGGGGCAGAACAAGTGAAATAACTTTGGCATGGCCATGGAAGTGTTACAGGTGGGGTTCAAACTTCTTCCCCTGCAGACTTACAAGTGCACTAGGATTTTCCAGTCTGCCATGTTATACTTAGAAGGCAAAATTTCAATTATTCTACATTATTAACAAATTTTCTGAAGTATGTCCCTTAGACCCCTTGACCACAAAGAGGATGCATTTGCTTTTCATTGCATCACATGTAGGGGTGTTGTGAACTTCAAAAGAGATAATGAATGGAAAGCATTTGGGGAAAACTGAAATCTCTATCTCAGTGCTAGCTGCTGCTGTTGCTACTATTGTTATGAATTCTATTACTCCTCCTCCTCCTCCTCCTCCTCCTCCTCCTCCTCCTCCTACTACTACTACCACTGCTACCACTACCACTACTACTGCTACTACTACTACTGCTACTACTACTACTACTACTACTACTACTACTACTACTACTACTACTACTACTACTACTACTGTCACTATTATTAATAACCCTCCAGACCCCAAGCCTCCAATGGGGTAACAACTTAATTCCCTGAGGTTTCTACTGCCCTTTAGCAGAATTCAAGCAATGTTTATAAAGTGCTATAGGGTCTGATAGTAAATATTTAAGAACCAGACTCAGGGGAAAATATACATTTACTATTAAGTTTGATTTGTTTTATTAATGATTTCCTAAGTTTAGATAATCAATAAAACCCACAAAATTCAGCCCTGATTTTTAGTGATTGTTGGTTTTGGAGGTAAAAAATTGAAATTTAGTAATCAACTCTCCCAAGTAGCTTCCTCCAATCTCAGATCTCCTGTTCAATGTCTAGAAGGTCATCCTCTGTCTCTTGGGATCTTGAACTCTCTTCAAGGCTTATCTTAGGTGTGTTTCCTGACCTTCCCAATTATTGGCACAACTGTCATTCCATCCAAACATTATTTTATTTCGTTTTGATTTAATGTAGCTACAAACATGTTGTTTTTCATTAATGTCATGATTAGATGAAATAATGAATGAATGAAAAGGTATTTATGGAATTCTTTGTTACATGTTTGATAAATGATCAACCACAAAACCAGCCCTTAAAGACTGTCTTTACTTTCCAAGAGCCCACACCACAATTGAGACAAAACATAATAGAAAGTTCTGCTTTGGGGCAGACACCAAGACCTAGGAATCTTAAGGGCTTCAGCAGGGTGGATGGCAAGTTCCAGAGGTCCTTAGGTTACATAAGTACCCAGGACATAGAATGATGGCAGATGGAAAAGCCTGGAGGACCTGAGGAAGCAGTGGGAGAACAGACACCAAAACCTGGTGGTCTTCCATGTTACCAGAAGAAGGAGAGCTATTGTAACATATAAACTCCTTTGTTTTACTGGAGGGAATGAAATCATGGGTAAGGGCATCCCTTGATAAGGACTGGGAGAGAAGGAAGCACCCTGGATACATGGTGGTTGGTCATGGCATTTCCTGCATATTAGAATCATCCCAGGCCCTGAGGTCAAATGGGGTGACTGAGTTGTCATAGGCAGGCAGAAAACTTAATTTAAAACCAGTCCTTCTTGCTGGTGCTTGGACAGGGGCTGCAATGATGTCGTCTGCATTGGCTGACTTTCTTTCCAGTAAAAGTCATCCAGCAGCCCGTTCCAGACTTGAGCATCTTCCTGGAAGCAGATTCCCTTAAGCGGTGCCATCTTTGGAGTCATATATCATTGGTGGGCCCTGCTCAGATTATTACACTAATATATCATTAGGGCAACAGCTTGTTGGTGTGATGGATTACATAATGCAGTTCAAGAGCTCCAGTCCATGCTGATGATACATTATGCTTTCATTCTGATCTATAAGCATCATATTGTATATCACCAGGAGGAGCCTTCGTGATGAGCCATTCCTTAGCTTAAAGAAAAACAAACTTTGTGTTTTATGGTAGGCTGCACTATCACAAAAGGTGACAAATATCCCAGTCATCAGGTGACAAAAGAGGAAAACTTGGTATAAATCCAGATCTAGTGAGGACGACCTCATGCCTCTATGAGCTCAGCTAAGCCATATTTAAAGACCAGATGATGGAACCTGATGGAGGAGATGGATGTTTGAGTTCCTTGGGCCAAGCAATTGGCGGTGTGTAACTTGTAAAATATATATAACTAAGACAAGAGTCAAGCTGAGGAAGCACTGGGAGGAAAGATTCCAAGGAAAGCAGAATCTTCCATTGGGTGGAGTGATACATAGAGTTCCCTTCTGAAGAGGAGGTAGAAGTGCTGCTGGATCTGAGTCCAACAAGCAGATGTAAACCAAGGTGTGGCAATCAGGGTTGTGTGACAGGGGACCAGCATTTGGAAGCAACTCAGAGCACTTGTATTCTTTCGAAAGGTAAATTCAAACCAATTATTCTATCCCGTCAAGGATCATTGCTATTTTATTTTATTTTCCCAATCACACATTATGAAAGTTTTTCAACATCCATCCACTTGCATATTTATAAGTTACACATTTTTCTATCACCCACTTCCCATTCCCCTCCCCTCAGTGTAGAAGTTTTACTTGTTTATTTCTATTTAATGTGTTAATTATTTTCTGTATAAGGAATTAGGACTAAGGGAAATGAAAGAAAACCATGGGATAGAAAGGAAAAACATAAGAGAAGTTTTAAAAAAGTTAGCATAGCATCCATTCAGATTCTGTGGGGGGTATTTTGGGTTTCACTTTGCTTTCTTTTGAATGTGGATGGTCTTGTCCGTAACAAGTCCTCCTGGCTTGTCCTAGATTTCTGAACTGCTCAGAGAATCTGCATCTATCATAGTTGATCAGCTCTCAAAGTTAATGAGTTCAATGTTCTCTTGGTTCTGCTCCCTTCGCTCTGCATCAGTTCCTGTAATTCTTTCCACGTTTTTCTAAAGTCCAGCCATTTATGGTTTCTTATGGAGCAAATGTACTCTATATCATTCATGCACTATCACTTGTTCAGTCATTCCCCAGTTGATGGGCATTCCCTCAATTTTCAATTGTTTGCCACTACAAAAAGTCAAGGTCTTTTTCAATCTAGACTCTCATTTTATGTGTTAGTTATCTTTCATATTTCTATTTAACTCGATAAACAGGTCACTCCAAGCCTATATTCATAGCATTGATAATAAGTGATAACTGACAGATCTATAAAATATATGCCTGTTTCTATCTCTCCAAGACTAAGTATTCACTGAAATCATACTGAATGACTGTTCTGCTCTTCTTCAACAGACTGGTGGGACCAGATTAAATATATGGGGTTCCTGTAACTTGTTCTGGTAACAGGTCAATGTGTATCTCAACAGTATAAGAGTATCATGGTAGAAAGAGGACCAGTCTAGAGGTCAGGAGGAGCTAGATTTAAGTCTTGAATCAGTTATCAATCAACCAACATTTATTAAGCATCTACTATATACCAGGCAAGCCTGAGAGCCATACTCCAATGGGACCCTGGCAAGTTTCTAATCCTTGGGAAAACCTTGACAACAAATATCATATGTCTCTGACAGTAGGGTGTTATTTTAAGGAAGACAAACCCAAGACTGAGGAAATTACACGTCTTTATGGCCTAGTGGCTTTTGCATATGATTGATGAGTTTTTTAACAAGCTGTGGGGATTCTTTCTCAGTGGATTCCTACTTTAAAGGCACTGAGGGGCATGCCACCAAATCACACCATTTTCGATTTGGAGGTCTTTTGTTTGCCTGACCCATTTCAGAAAAGGAATTCCCATTATGATCTACCCAACGAGGGGTCATCCAGCCTCTATTAAAGACCTCTAAAGAGACAGGAGAAAATATGGCTCTCTCTTGTGTTCTACTTAGAGATACTGGATGAAAAACCTCATTCAGGGAATAAATAGTCCTTAATTTGTCTAATTAATGTGCTTTACATTTCATTAGATTGGGTATCCCCTTTACTAACAGGAATTCCACTCCCCCTTTGGCTTCCTAGACAGTCTTCTAAAGATTCAGTGACCATCATGGAGATGAGGGTTCTCCTGACTTCCAATTGTGCTGGGACACAAGGTTCCCAGGATCCTAGGTCTTAAGATCACAGAATATCAGAGCTGAAAGTCTCATAGACCAGACAGTCCTCCCTCCTCTGTACAAACAGATACTTACTTTGTGCACTGTACTTCATACTATGCTTTCACAAAAGAAAATGGAACTCCCCTCAGGTAGATTATACTTTACCAGGTGATGAAAATGTGTACACAGAGAAATCAATGCATGATAACAGGGAGGAGAAGAGTGAGCTGTTGCACTTTAATGTCTGCATTATTATGCATTAGCTTGTTGGAACTTCATAATGACCCTGTGAGGTCTGTACCTATTATGATTCCCACTTAACAGAAGGGAAACTGAGGCTTAGAGTCCTGAAGGATCTTACCCAGAATCACATATTTACCTAAAATTACACAACTCTGTGGTAAGTCTTAAGAGGTGAGATGCTGTTATTCACCATGGGGCCCATTCATGGGACTCACCATCTAGCAGGGAGGGAAAACCCCAGGTAGTTGTGGGAGAATAATTAACTCATTTTAAGTCATGGGGTAGGAATGGAAACAGTGATAGCAAAACAATGATCCCTAAAGTTCACATGGCTTCCTCCTCTTCAGATTTAGGGAGTTTATTTTAGACAATTAGAAATGAATCATAAGTGTTCTGAGTCCTGAGTAAGGAAATTTCCCAACCTTTAGGCATAGATTGGGTTGGGAGTCTCTCCTGAATTTTCCATTTATGTCTATCTCTTGTTAACTCCTGGTCCTTTGTAGCTGAGGCAAAATAGAGTTTCCTAGAACCACGTTGCCATCAAAAATAGCAAATTTTATTCAAGTGTCTCTGGATAGATGTACTTCAGAATGGAAAAGTTAGGGAAAGAGTTGATGTTTATTTGGAACCATCCCTATCCCAAGTCTATTGTTCTGAGATACCTAGAGAATCAATGATCCTCCTTGATAGTTTCCTTCCCTGAAATAGCTCAATTCTCTTTTTTTTTTCTTCCTCAAGGGGACACTGGAAAGTCTCATATTCCCATTTCTACAAGTCTTCTTTATTACAGCTAACTTGATACTTATATACAAAACCTAAAGAGAATAATGCAATTCCCCGGTCTAATGAAATCAACCTCTTGTCTGCATCATTTAACTTTCTCCAATGACTTTCAAAGATTTCACATTTCATGTTAGGTTTTTTGATTGATTGAGATTTGTTGTTAGCTATTTAAAGCATCAAGGGGATGTGTGGGGGGTGGGGAGGGGAATAAGCATTTATTTAGTGCTATATATAAAGATGAGTTTTACAAAATCTGATTTAATTCTCACAATGACTGTATGAGGGAATGGCTTGCATTATTCCCATTTTTAGTTGAAGAAATTGAGGCAAACAGAAAATTGAGTAACTTAGGGTCACACTGCTATGAAATGTTTGAGTTGGAATTTGAACTCAGCTGCTGTTCCATCTGCTGAATGTCTTCAGCAGAGCTAAATCAATGATTTCAATCTCATTTTTTAAAAGGTTTTTGCAAGGCAAATGGGGTTAAGTGACTTGCCCAAGGTCACACAACTAGGTAATTATTAAGTGTCTGAGGCCGGATTTGAACTCAGGACCTCCTGACTCCAGGGCCAGTGCTCTATCCACTGCACCACCTAGCCACCCCTCAATCTCACTCTTACACATACATTAGAGCTATAAAATTCAAAGTGGGTGGGCTAAGGAAGCAGGAGAATCAGACAGTGGTTCCTGGAGGAAGTGACTTTTCTTAGCCAATGAAGGGTTTTCTAGCCTTGAGGTAACAAGATCTCCTTTTCTGGACCACACCTGAGGTTTCAGCAGTATGGACAAACTTTCATTAAGAAAACTTCCTCTCCCAATATAGTTCTATGCCTGCTCCATAAGTAATCACAAAGAGTTGCCTGGACCCCAAGAGCTAAAGTGACTTGTCCAGAGTCACAAGCAAGCATATCTGTGGGAGACAGCAGAACTCTGCAGCATGCTCTATGGTTTCTGACAGTCTGACTCTATCCATCTGTCTGTCTCATTCTTCCTGTTTCTGTCTCCCCGTCTCTATATAATATGCTTAGATAGATAAACCTGCATATGCACATATAAAACACACAATGTGTCTTAACTTTAATATATAATTGCATTATGATCTCAGGAAAACCTCTGACTCTAAGTTACGGTTGGGTTTGTGATATATTGGTGAGGGGAGTCAGTCAATAAGTCTGTATTTTATTATCTAGAAAGTTCCCCCAAATAAAAAAAAAAGCCAAAATACACACACTTGTGTAGACAGACTGGCACACATATGCACAAACTCACACACTCACACATTGGCTTTATTTTCTCAACTAAAATCAGGATACATGGCCTTGACAAGGCTACTACTTTGAAAAACCTCATTAAAAGTATGTTCTTTCATTTCTCTTCTTGAACTCAGGGATACCCTCATAAATCTAGATTGACTGGACACTACAGGGATATACCTCCAATTTAAGACAATTTCAGGGGGTGGATATCACAATGAGCTGGCTAGAATCTTTGAAACACCATAGAGGAGCAGCATCAGCAATCCTGAGGTTCCCTGGGGCCATATTGGATGTGGAAACCTGAAACAATCATTCCAAGGTCAATCCTTATGAGAATTCAGCAACTACTCTGTGGTAATGGAGCTATACAGAGAAGTTGTCAGCTTGAGCCCCTTCTGAATTATTTTTGCTGAAAATGAAGTTTCCAAAGTGAAGGAACTTAGAGTCCTGAAGGACACCACAGTCCCCCAAATCACTAAGCTAAAACACACTCCAATTTTAAATCAATATCTATCCTAGATGGAAATGTATTTTTTATCACCTGGAAAGACTCTTGGAACTGGATGAGCTCATCCTCAATTACATTGCCTACCTCTTACAAACCTCCAATGCCCACCTTCTCTGTTCCCTAACTCCTTTATTGGCTACTCTGGGGTTTTAATTACAGGAGCAATAAACTGCTACTGTTCTTTTCTTTGGCTGATTTCACTATACATTGACCTCCCACTGTTGGCTATCTTCCATTTTAGCCAAGTCAGTGGAAGTATTTGTTAGTTTTTGTTGGTAGTTTCATTCCTTCCTCTACCCTACTTTTATTACATTACATGAGAATGTCTCTCTCTCACTTAGGAATGGCATTTTCTCTCTTAATTTACCTCCTTGTATCTTCCAAATGCTATGGGGGCAGCAGGGAGGGATGTCAGTGGGAAATAGGCTGAACCTTTTCACCATGTTGTTTTGCTATAACTTCATAATGAAGACCAGTCTACCTCATAGCTCCACTCAAAGACTTATTTGACCAACTCTTAAACATCAGTTTCTTTAAATGTATGATTATTTGAGATGCCCTGTTGGCTACCACTACTTACTCTCTTAACTCTATAGCCTCTCTTAGGGATGCCAAGGGCCATTTGTAGGAAGATGTGATTGGTCTTTATGAGGTCCCCTAAAAATAGAGTTGAACTGAAAACAAATGGTGGGAAGGAGTAAACTCCATTTGAGTCAGTGGTGGATTATTGAAGCTGTTGTTCAGGCTTCCCAAAAAATTAAGAGATTTTCAATGAGACTGTCCTAATCAGTGGAGAGAATATTGACATCATGCCTCATGTATGCAAGAGAGTACAGAGTTGGTGTTGGTGTTTTGATGGAAGTCAGTTAATCTTCATTCCTTCTTCCACAGAAAACTCCATTAGATTGTAAACTTCTCTATTAGATTGTAAGTTCCATGAGGGAAGGGAGTCTTTTTCTTTCTCTTAATTGTATCCTCAGAGCATAGCACAGTGTCTGACAAATGATAGGCCCTTAAATGTTTATTGCATTGGATTGGATTCAACAGATAAATCTGTGGTTCAAGAACCCCTTTGGGGAGAGATGTATGGAGCAAGGAGACAGACTTTGGAATGTAAACTTGTAGGAAATAGCTCCTCACAATGTTCTTAATTTCCAAATTCCTTCCTTAAAGATTTTGGTGAGTGTCCCTTAAATGAGATCAGGGTCTGTCTCTTGATTAAGCAGGATCTCCTCTTACTCCCATTTGAAGAGCTCAACTACTTCATATATAATTTTATTTATTTAAGGCAAAGGGGTTAAGTGACTTGCTCAAGGTCACACAGCTGGGTAATTATTAAGATTCCGAGGCCAAATTTGAACTCAGGTCCTCCTGACTCCAAGGCCAGTGCTCTATCTACTGCACCACCTAGTTGCCCCACTTACATATAATTTTTATATTTTGTAACCTGTAGAACTTTTCTGATTCCGTTTTGCTCTCTTCTTGGACGAATGGGTTTGCTCATTCCCTATTTGTGCTGGTCTTTTTTTTGGAA
The DNA here is from genome assembly GCF_037893015.1 of Macrotis lagotis. NCBI lineage: Eukaryota > Metazoa > Chordata > Mammalia > Peramelemorphia > Peramelidae > Macrotis > Macrotis lagotis. The sequence goes on from NC_133661.1 coordinate 7,791,109, forward strand.
GCAGTGTTTGTAAAGAAAGGACCAAGGCTGGTGAGTCTAAGCTTAGGAGAAGAGTTTTTTGTTGAGACTTGAAACCAGAAGAGGTTGGCTTTTGTTGTTGTTGTTTGGGTTTTTTTAATAAAGACTGAAGAGGAATTTATCTTAGTCAATGAAGGGAAGGGAAGATTTCCTATAGATTGGAAGTAACATGGCAGAGTCCATGCTCCTCTGAGGCAGAGGAAGTTGGGTGCAGAGAAAAAGGAGTACCACAGTCATGTGGGCCTTCCTACTGAAGGGTAGAAATGAGAAAGCTAGTGCTTTTGATGCTTTGAATCCAACATGGCCCTAGGAATTTTGTTTTATCTTAATATTTTGTTTTCTTCCCAATTACATGTAAAGATAGTTTTCAACATTCATTTTTGTAAAATTTTGAATTTCTAACTTTTCTCTCTCCCTCTCTTCCTTCCCTCTCCCTTCCCCAAGACAGCAAGCAATCTGATATAGGCTATATATGCACAATCATGCCAAACATATTTCCATATTAGCCAGACTAGCAATATTTAGGGAGACAGAAAGATATAATTGTAAACCATTATGCCTCTCTCAAAGGAGAGTAGTAGGGTCAGCCCATGGTCCTTTCTTCTGCTCCCTTCAAGACATGAATCATAGTCTCTTTTCCAGAGCTAGTTATCAATACCTCCCCTAGAGTCACCATCTATGTTTATATTCCATGGGAAACATACATTACATACTTACCGTAGTCAAGAAAATGAAGGGAATTTTTGACTGCAATAAAAGAAGCAGAGTGTTCAGAAATAAACATTTCTATTAATATAAGCTAATATTTCACCTCACACCTCTCAGACTGGCCAATATGACCAGAAAGGACAATGATCAGTGTTGGAAGGCATGTGGAAATCTGGGACACAAATGCATTGTTAGTGGAGCTGTGAACTCATCCAACCTTTCTGGAGAGCAATTTGGAATTATGCCCAAAGGGCAATAAAAATGTGCATACCCTTTGATCCAGAAATATCAATGCTGGGTCTATACTCTGAAGTGATGATGAGAAAGGGTAAAAACATCACTTGTACAAAAATATTCATAGCAGACCTGTTTGTGGTGGCAAAGATTTGGGAACTGAGTGAATGTCCATCTGTTGGGGAATGGCTTAACAAACTGTGGTATATGTATGGCATGGAACACTATTGTTCTATTAGAAACCAGGAGGGAAAGGAATTCAGAGAAGCCTGGAGGGATTTGCATGAACTGATGCTGAGTGAGATGAGCAGAACCAGAAGAACACTGCATACCCTAACATGGGAGTGATGATCCACCTTGATGGACTTGCTTATTCCATCAGTGTAACAATCAGGGACAATTTTAGGGGAGAATGCCATTTGTATCCAGAGAAAGAATTGTGGAGATAAAATAAAGACCAAAGACTAATTACCTTTATTTTTTTTTAAAACAGTATCTTATTATGTAATCTTGCCATCTCTTATATTTTATTTTTTTTTCTTAAGGATATAATTTCTCTCTCAACACATTCAATTTTGCTTATATAGCATGGAAACAATGTAAAGGCTATCAGACTGCCTTCTTCTGTGGGGGTGGGGGGAGGGAAATGAGATGGGGGAAATTGTAAAATTCAAAAAATAATAAAAATATAAGCTAATATTAATTTAGCATTATATATATGTGTGTATATATATATATATATATATATATATATATATATATATATATATATATATCTCAATACCATGCTTAGTGGGCTTTATAAATATGAACTCATTTGACTTTCCCAACAACCCTATAATATAAGAGTTGATAAGGTAAGGTAACCTCTTTGCCTTTGTTTCTTCAAGTTGAAGAAACAGAGGCAAAGAGGTTACCTCAAGGTCATATAACTTGTGGTTGAGGTCAAATTTGAACTCAGGACCTTGCTAACTCCAAGCCTAGCCCTCTGCACAATAAGGCACCTATTAAGATTGCATAATAGATAGGACCCTCTTTAATATGGTGTGTTTTGGGGTAAATAGAAGTAACTGAGCTCCACCTCTGATAAAAACTAGGGTTGCTAGAATCAAATATTTTGGTAACAGAACCCAGACATTTGGGCCAACCTGGAATTTCTAGAAGTGTGACTCTTGTATATAGAATTCATTACAACATAACAGACATGAAACACCTTCTGCAGTGATCAGAGCAATGATGGATAGGGATTCAATAAGACCTGGGTTGGATTCCCACCTCCAACAGTCATCATTTGTGCATTTACTCTCCAACCCTCAGTATTCTCATTTGTAAAATGAGGATAGGAATAGTTGTGAGACTCAAATACACAACTCTACACAAACATCTATTATTTGGGGATCGAGACCATGGGGTTGGTTGGTGCTGGGGACACAACTATGAAAAACACTCCTATCCCTGGTCTCCAGGAATGAACAGTCTTTTTTTTGGAGAAGGCAGAGGAGTTGGTCCCATTTCTATTTTGTCCTGCCCTGAAAGGTGAAAGACCACTTAACAAGCCCAGACGACACAATTGTCATTTCATTGCGACACTTGTGGAAGTGTCGGTGCTGGGTTTTTCCCCAGTTACATCTTCATAAATAATTTCCAAACAGTGATTAGGAGTTTGTTTATACAAGATAATGATTTTGCATAATGAATCTTCCCGGTGTGCAGATAATAGAGACAGCTGGGATACACTTTGGCAAAAAAAAAAATACTGAAGTTTATTAAAGGTATAAATTATGGATTTAACAAATACAAAATAGTAACTTTGAACCATATTGTTTATGTTTGCAAGTCATCATCGCCCTCTTTTCTCCTAATAGCCTGTCTTTTTGAGAAATGCTACACCCTCAGAGAGGTTAAGTGACTTGCCCATGGTCATGGAGCTAGTTCTTTAGATCCCCCCTTGGCTTTTCCCCTCAAAATATTTCAGCTTTACTCTAAAAAGGGAATGGGGATTGGGGTGAGGGTGGGGAATGAGTTAGGGAATGCAAGGGAACTCTGATAATTAGGGGCTCTAAAGGAATATATTCTAATTAGCATAGAAATCACTGAAAAACACCACCAACCACTTTTTCCTTCATTCGTTAGAAGAAAGCTCTGAATTATGGAAATCTGTAACCCCTGGGCACCTCCAATTCTCAGAGTAGAGTCATCCACAAGCTCTCCAGGTTCAAGGTGTTCTATGGGGCTTCCTTCTCTCAGAACCCTAACCCACAAATGCCCACTGACAAATTTCCCTAGCGGATACCATTAATTCAAAGCAATGCATTAAAAAAGAAAACCTAATCACACCCTTTCCCCACAAACTAAAGTCATATGTTCTGAGATACCTAGGAAAGGTAGAAACACATAAGGCTTGTAAGCAATCTGTGGCACCAGGAGGTACATGGGGGGAGCATAAATGGGCAAGATACCACTTACCTCTGACTTGCATGTCTTCTGGCATTATTATGTGTTGGTCCTACATGGTCTGTTCCCTCTGAGCTCACAGGATGTCACCCCACTAGATGAAGAGTCTCCTCTTGAACAATGTGGACCAGAGGGAGATTTCAGTTTTGCTAGCTACGCATCTCCCAGGGCAAGAGGACTCTGGGCCATGACTAGCCAAGACTCCCTCCATTGGCCCATATGGTTGTAGCACTCCTTTTTCTATGCAGCCAGCTTCCTCTGCCTCATAGGACAGTGGGTACTGCCAGTCTCTTTTAGTTTCAAGTCCCAATTCTTTCTGATCCTTAACACACAACCAAAATAAAAATCTAAGAAAAGTCCTCACTAAGAGGGAAAAAAATTCCATAAAACTCGCTTCTTTATTTAAGGAATAGTCGGTCTATTACTTTACAAATTTGACTAAAAAAAGCTTTCTTAACTTCAAAAAGATTTTGCCTGGGGTGCCCAGCACCTCAGAAGACTGAGCATATTACTCAACTGTTACTCATGGTTAATTAGGGCCCTCAGGTTTAACTTTCACTTTTTTAACAGAATTTCCTAGTCATTTAAGCCTGGGTCTCTTTTGGGTCTTCATAACTTGCCCTCTTCTTCCTTTCTTGTCTTTTGACACATACTTCTCATTAACAGAAACTTCCTATCAAACAGAGCTGCCTAAATATGGAACTGGCTGACTCAGAAGGAGCAGCACTTCATTGGAGGTGTTCAGGCAGTGGCTCATTGAGCATACCTAGGTGACATCTGCTTTATCCATTTCTTCTGAAATTTTATGATTTTATGAGATTTCTTATCTTCCCCAGCTCCAAGACTCTGTTTTCCTTTTCTTTGAGATAACTCTTCTGTTTGTCTAAGCTGTCTTCCATTATTCTTTTAATGACTTACCCCTCTGTCTTTCTTTCTTCAAAACTTGTCCAATTCCTTAATCACTTTTTTGCTTCTGCCTCTATTCCCTGTCTGTTAAACGAAATATTCAGATCAGCTCTTTTGGAAGAAGCACCCCAAGAGGATGCACGAGCCAACTCTTACCAGTTCCATTTTTAGTTTCAACATCCCCAGAAATAGGAGGACATCAAAAGTAAGGCTTCAGTTATTGTTTTGTTGACAGTCTAGATCTAAGGAAGTGATGGAGAAAATGCTAGTAAGGAGAATTAAGCTTAAAACGGACTTTTTTTCCCTTCAGAGAGCATTTAGCAGCACCCATCCATCATTCATGCCTGCCTTCGGAGTTTATGATCTATATACTCTGCATAAATCTGAGATGCACTTAGCTATTTACATGCTGTCTCCTCCATTTGGATGTGACTTCCTTGAAAGCATAGATCACCCCCCCCCCCCACTTCATGTCTTTACTACTAAGGCAGTGGCTGGTACATAGTAGGTGCTTAAAGTATGGATCATTGGGTTGCACAGTGGATAGAGCACAGTAGATAGATCTGAAATCAGGAAGATGAGTTCAAATTCAACCACAATTAGTATGACTCTGGACAAGTCATTTAATCTTTGTTTTGCTCAGTTTCCTTATGTCTAAAATGAAAATATTAATGCCATAGCATTGCTGTGACCATCCAATGAGATCATAAATGTGAAGTGCTAAGCTGGACCGGGTCCTGGAACAGAGTATCTTAGCTAGCTATCATTACTATTAAAGATATTTGTTGACTTACACGCACCTTTTAAAGACTGAAACCATTATTAAGATAAGTCATGAATTTGTCAGCCTCCTTCTGATCTTTGAGGTTTATCATGACCAGTAATCTCAAACCATTTTGCCAGGACTGTGTTATTTCTTGAGTCTTCCTCTAATTCTGCCTCCATCGTTGGGGTCTTTTGCAGAGTCCTCTAACTGTATTGCTTCTGATGTTTTGTACATTAATCCGCACTAAATATCTCAACCTTGTGCCCCAACTGCCCTTGGGTAGTCACCTGAAGCATCCTCATATGAGGGCACCTTCTAGTTAAATTCTACTTTAGCAAACTTCACGGGGCCTTAAGAGATACTTGCCTCAGAACCTCTGGCTGCCCTGTTGGTGACTCTAACTATGCTTTTGAGGACAAACAACTAAGAGCATGGATTGGTTGACTGGTTGGTTGATTTTATTGTCCCCTTTTTGGTTATCGTCTCTCATAAATTTTTTGATGTTTAAAAATGTGTCTTTGTCCTCTATTGTAGGTACTGTGCTTTATGGCCCCAGGCTTGTCAGTGCTATTGAAGCAGTTGTATTCCTCTGCTCGTATTTCAATTGAAATATTTTTTGATATTTGTCAGGTCCCAGACAAAAATGCCTTCGCTCTTCCTTGAAAGGTTCAACAGTCTCTAACCGAGTGTTGGTCATTCTTGTCATTGCAGCCACAGACCATTATCCCAACCTTGTCCAGATAATATAGTCTCAATCATTTATTGATTTCCCAAGTCTGCTTCTTGCTGTCAAAGGCCTTGTCCTCGGTACTCCTCAGCTCTTCAGTCTATTTTGCTGCAAATTTCCTCTAGGTGATGTAATCTGCCATCCTATCGAAGATGGGGTGTTAGCAGTGGTTATTCCATCTGTCATATGTCATGGCTGGCTGGCATCATACCTTGGATACACACATCACCAGCAACGAGTAGCTCTCTCCAGTGTTTCTATCATGTAGACAATTGCTCCTCATCCAGGCTTCACCAATCTGTTCTCCTCCTTACCTCTTCTTCTGACACTTACGGGATGGCATATCATAACCCAAGAGAACGAGAAATTCTTCTATCCTAACTTTACCTTTGGAAAGAGCCTCTTTCATGGCTTTTATTGTTCAGTTGGTTTTCAGTTATATCTGCCTCTCTATGATCCCATTTGGAAATTTCTTGGCAAAAATACTAGAGTGATTTGCCATTTTCTTCTCCAACTCATTTTACAGATGAGGAAATAGAGGCAAACAGGTCTAAGTGACTTGCCCAGGGTCACCTAGCTAGTTCATGCCTGGGGCCAGATTTGAACTCAGGAAGTTATCTTCCTGACCCCAGGCTTGGAACTCTAACTACATTGCCACCTAGCTTATCATAGCTCATACTTAATTTTTAGTCAGGTAGGATTTTCCTCTATTTTAGATTTTATTTTTACTTAGATTTAGTCAGATAGGATTGAAATTCAGTTCTTTTTCTAAGACTGAGATTAGGTGCATCTATCAGAATTTGTCAATTATTTTTCCAATTGGAATTGGTTTAGGAAGCTAGATTTCATGTTTTCACTCATGGTCAGAAGTCTCTGAGCTTCAAAAAAAAAAGGATTTCATTGATTATTTGCTATTTAGACTTCTAAAAATTGTCATAATTGCTACTATTTCTCTACTATTGAAGATGGAACAAATACTTTATTGACAACAGTCACCTCATTTGGCAGATAATAAAAGTAAAACAGACTCCTGGAGAAATCCCTTGCCGGAGGCCATACAATTAATCAGTGGCAGAATCTGACATGATGAAAGTCTTGTGGAGACCAGCATCCAGGACTATGTATGACATTGATTTTGCCATGAAAGGGGCTGATTTCTCCTACTGGGGTATTGACTTCTCCAGCCACAGGAGGAGATTTCCTTCCAAAAAGTTTCCAGGACATTTTCTTTCCCTTCCTTCATAAGACCTGATCAGATTAGGGCAAACTCAGTGTCTATACTTTCGGACACATTGATCAAAATGATCATTTTTGCAAAACTGGGGGAAAATCCATTTTTTAAAACCAGGCCTGGTAATTGAATCCCTTCTCAAAATAAAAGTGGAGCCCTCTAGAAGTCACATTCATTTTATATCACATGGAATAGTTGCTGATGATTTTCATCTGAGGAAGAGTCCAATTTGATTTCTCTGAAGGAAGGCTTACTAATGAGAACTTTATGAGTTCTGAAGCTCCCAATAGACTTCTTGAAGCAAGGTCAAGTGAGTTCTGAGGTCTGGTCTGTTGTGTCTAAAATGGAACAAGAGAAGCAGCCACTATTGGATGAAGGTTGCCCCTGCCAGACAGCAATGCCCAGACCCCCATGGGAACAACATGGAAGCCAGATGGGCTTCTTCTGACCTTACATCTGGACATTGCTCTGGTCCCTGCTCTACTGAAAGACAATTCCAAATAGAAAAGTAATAGGATATGAGCAAGATCCAAGGTTTTTACTGTGCTATCAGGATGACTTTCAGAAATCTGAAACTCAACCTTAGGAATATATTTCAGCCTGAAACCTGATATAAATTGTAGCTTTGGATGGATGACATACATTTTATGCAGTGGTTGGTTTAATAAAAAATACAGAGCCATTTAATTTTTGGAAAGTTGGGGCCAAATGAGAAAGCCTGGTGACTTTTATCATTGGGTGTCTTAGACTAGAATATGTCATGGATATTTTTAATTGGGGGCATCCACTGGAGTTTAAAGAAAAAAATGACTAAGTAGAGTTCATTCTGGAAGGTTCACAAAGTCAGTTTATTATGTTGTGGGAAAGGTTATAATCATGCACGATAAAGTTAAATATTCCCCATCTGCATTCTGCATGTACACCACCCTGTAAGATAGATGCTTCTGGGAGAGGAATTAATTCATTTTTTTCCCCCAGAATAATATAGTTTTCAATCCACATAGAGTCCATAAAAAGTCTCTTTAATGACATCTGGCTTGCATGCATTCTGGCTCAAACTGAACAACAGGGCTTTTACCATTCTCCCTCTGGGCCCCAGCAAGCTGGAGAAGGCGGGTCATTAGGTAACATGGGGATTTTGCTATTTGGGTGCCTTTCCTATGTTTAAAGGTCTACTTACTCAAGCTTTTCTCTTATCCAAGCTTAGCAGGAATAAGTCTAACATCTAAAATGTTTCCCAGAGACACCAGAACACAGAGGACTCTAATTCTACAGGTACTAGTCCACTTCTCAATAACATTTTTTGTTTTTTTTTTCAAGGCAATAGGGTTAAATGACTTGCCCAAGGTCACACAACTAGCAAGTATTAAATGTCTGAGGCTGCATTTGAATTCAGGTCCTCTTGACTCCACTGCACCACCTAGCTGCCCCTAGCCCACTTCTCTTAGAGGCTAGCCTATTTCTCTTAGGGCCTAGCCCCACTTCTCTTAAATGTCCAGACTTTGCATGAAGACCTCCAGGAGAGAGAGCATCCTTCTGGAGCAACCCATTACCCTTGTGTTCATTTGAAATTGTGGCCCGTAGCCTACTGCTTCCTCTTTGTAGACTCTCCTGTTTACAGGCTTCTGGTTCTGCCCTCCAGGGTCCTGCAGAACAAACCTTATTTCTCTTTTCCATCACACCCATTGAAATGCTTGAAGACAGGTCTCATGAAACTCTTATTTCCTTTCTTCTTCAGGCTAGACATCTGGTTTTGCCAACTGACCCTCTCATAGCATTCATTCTCAGTCCCTCCCTATCCTGCTGCCCTACTCTGGACCCTTTTCAGTTGGCCAGTTTCCTTCAGAAAGGTCCGGCAGGTGCAGCAACTAGCAACATAGCCACCTCCTTGGCCTCTCTTACAATAGCCCAAGGTTGGGTTAACTGTTTTTGCCCTCAGCCCCATTGGCCCACTTTGAGCTTGACCTTGTATAACCATAGAATTTCAAAAAGGCAATGGATGAAAAAGGAAGGAAATGAAGAAAACATTTTTTCAAACTTTTTTAAAGTTTCAAAAACATGACTCCTCAAGGACTTCATAGCATAGTTCAATGTGAAATAAATCAAATGCTAGGAACTTAATAAAGGGAGTATTTTCTGAGTCATGGAATGTTCTTACCCTTCCCTCACAAAAGGTTATAAAGTTTATAGCAATGAACAATACCTAAACTTCACCACCATCCTGTTTCCATCTGTACATACCTTTATGGGGCAAGATAGAAGAAATAAGAAAAGGCAAGGTAGATTTAGGGATTCTTTTTGGGGGGGGGGCTTGCTTGAATTAATTGAATTTAAAGTAAATACCAATATCCTAAGGAAATCCTGATTGTTTAGCAGATAAGAACCTATCTTAATTTTTCTCAACATATGAACAAAGGATATTGGCATTGGCCTGGGGTTTTGGTCATACATTCTAGGGCCTATAGAAAAGAAGGGACTTAGATAGAAAAGCAAATTTCTGTGCTGGAAGCAGAAAGGAGAGAGTATTTCAGTTAAACCCTTGAAAAGCACTCATTTGGGAGGAATAACAAAGCCTTGCTTTGGTCTCAACTCCCTTCCCCTCAAGCCTTCTAAGGGTCCAGAAGGACCTTTGCTCAACATCCTGGTAATATCCCTGGGATATCAGACAGCAATGCCTGCCTGCATGGACAACCAAAACAGACTCATCATGATGAGAAAGAAAAGATTCAAGTTCAGCAAAGAGCCCAGGCAGAAAAAAATAACTAGAGATTATCTAAGGAGAAAATCTTGGAAGATTCTAGCAAAGGGTTATCCTATTTGTTTCACTTATCCCTCATTCTCTAGACTCTGTATTATTGATCGAGAGTATTGCAGAGTGTTGGGGGATGCTTTGTAACTCTCCACCACATTAAAATACCCTTTTCTAAAAGCTAATTAAGTTTCGATCGATAATGTATATCAAATGATAATCATGGCCGGAAACACACCGATGGAGTGTAAGGGTTAGCATTAGAAAAGATACATTCCTTAAGTTAGCACAAGACAGACACCTTCTGTCTCCTCAGGGCTGGCCTTCCAATTCCACTTAGGGTCTAGGAAGTAGCCAGTCTAGCTCTGGAGACCTGACAGGCCAGGAGAGTGGAGGTCTGACAAGTAGACCTAGGGCTTCTATGTGCTATCTGCATAATGAGGATTCTTTAAGCTCTGGGAAGTAAAGCCTTCTAGATGCCCTCTCCTTTATGCCTCCCAGCTTCCTTGAGAAGGCCTTATAATCTCCATTTTATAGATAATGAAACAGGCAAAGAGATGCTCTATAGCTGGTATCAGGAAGGTTTTGAATGGAGAAGGTTTTGAATGGAGGTTTTCCTGACTCCAAGTCCAGAATTCTACCCACTACACCACACTGCCACTTATTGTCATGGCCTCATGGATGTGACCTTCACTGGCATCTGGGCTAACCTCTTCATTTAACAGGAAATGAAGGGTGAAGCAATTTACATAAGGTCACACTGCTAAGAGATAGTCAAGCCAGCACTGACCCAAGTGAAGTTCCATTGAATTTCCCATTATGCTGATGCCCCAGTCTGGCAAATTGAAATGAAACTTGAACTAAAATTTAAGCTAAATGAACTGCTATATTCCAGCACTTCAGGGAATGTCACATCTTTACCCATGTTGCTTCCACTGACATAAAGACCAGGAGCTTCTCCTCTGCCTCCAGGACAGCCTCTTAGGAAAGTCTGTGACTCAAAAGGCCATTCTCAAGGTCAAGCTAAGGTTGAGTGTTTCCAACCTCAGTTAGGGTGTACATGACACAAAGCATGAACTCATAGTTTCCTGATTTGCAGAACTAGTCAAAACTTGGACTCTGCTAGGAGAGTCTTCCAAAGTTCAGGATGACCTTCACCCTCATGATGAGACATCAAAGGAAGACTTGGGTAGAGAAGGAGGAAAAGATGACTCAAATGACAAAAATGAAAATTCCCTCCCCTCCGCAAGAACAGAGTGAAGCTACTGATGGGGAGAAAGAAGAAGAGAGATAATCCAACACACACAAACACACACACACACATTTAGAGTCTGTTGAATTTTGAATGAGGAAGGACCTTAGCAGCCATCTAATACAACTCTTTCATTTGATAGATAAAATCAGATTCACTTGCTTATCAGTCTCACTTATCACCTTTATCACAAGTCTTTGTTACACACATAAGAAGAATCCATTTCACTGGCTTTCAAAGCCTGCTGAATATTCATAATGAGAAACAAGCATCTCCCCACTGGAGTTGGGATGATGAGTAGGTTTCAGTGACCTTGAAGCAGTGTTGCTTGGAGGCAGTTAGGTAGCAACCTAGTGGGAGGATCAGACACCAACATGAATAACTGGGAAGCAGGGTGAAACAGTGGAAAGGATGGTAAAATTACAACTGGAGGACACAGTTTCAGCAAAGACACTCTCAGGAAGGCATGGCTACTAATGTCAATAGTTGGCGTAAGTTCTGCCTGGTGGCAAGGGGAGGGAGCTGGAATGGATGTCAACAGAGACCTGAATACAAACTCTAGCTCTTATTCCCTCATTGTAATGCCACGGACAGGACTTTTACCTGTTTTGAGTTTTGGGGAAATTAGAAGAGCATGTGTATCACCAACCTTACCATATAATAGTGATGTAAATGCAAAGTGTTATATATAGAGAAAGGTGAATGATGATTATTAAGAAAGAACCCAAGGGAAACCTATTTCAAGTCCACAGAAGCCAGATTGATAAGATGAGCTATTTTAAAAGAAATGATCATCAGCAAAAGTGAAGGGAAATTCTTTTGTCATGAATATTCCCCAAGAAGACTATATTCCAGTATCAAAGTCACATAGGATTTGGTGGAATACAGTCATATCTTTTCTATTTTTTTTCCAATTACATGCACAGATAATTTTCAACATTCGTCCCTTTGCAAGCTTCTGAGTTCCATATTTATCTACCATCCTCTAATCCCTCCTCCCTCTCTATGGTAGAGAACAATTTGATATAGCTTGTACATTAATATATTTTCATATTAGTCATATTGTGAAAGAGGAATTACAACTAAGGAGATAAAAACCATGAGAAAGAAAAAAAAACATAAAAGAAGTTTTGAAAAGTGAACAAAGAATGCTTTGCTTTGCATGCTGACTTCTTAGCTTTTTTTCTGTGGATATGGATATGGATGGCATTTACCATAACGGTATCTCAGGATTATCCTTGATCAGTGAACTGAGAGGAGTTGTGCCTGGCATAGTTGATCATCTCACAGTGTTGCTGTTAATGTGTACAATGTTCTCTTGATTCTGTTTATTTCACGCAATATCACTTCATGCAAGTCTTTCCAGGCTTTTCTAAAGTCTGGTCATTTATAATTTCTTACACAACAATAGTACCCCATAACATTCATTTACCATAACTTGTTCGGTCATTTCCCAAATGATGGGCATCCCCTCAATTTCTAATTCTTTGCTCCTACAAAAAGAGCTGCTAGGAATATTTTTAATCCCCCTTTTTTATGATCTCAGTGGGATACAGTCCTAGTAGTGGTATTGTTGGATCAAGGCATATGCAGAGTTTTATTGTCCTGCGGACAGAGTTCCAAATTGCTCTCCGGAATGGTTGGATCAACCCACAACTCCACCAACTTAATGTAGTCACATAGTAAGAAGATATCCTCAAGGGCAAAATTCAGATGTAAGAAGGGAGAATCATGGAGATGAGAATTTTTGTGTTTAGATCAAGGATGGCAAAAGCAAAATTAAAAAAAAGTATGGAAGAAGCAAAAAATAAAAAATAAAAAGGTGATCAGAGGGTACTTCAACCACAAGGCAAGAAGAAGGAAAGAGAAGAAGAGTTTGGGAAACTTTTTCCAAGCCTGGCATAGAGGGATATCATAATAGTTATGAGCAATTGCAATTGTCCAGACAGCTTCTAGAACAGATGTCAACCATATCGTGTTGCCCTTATCTTGTTGCCCCAGTTCTGGTTTTTCTCATTATAGCTTCAAAAATGAAAAGCCGCTAGTTGGATGTGAGCTGTGCTTAATGACACCAGAGTGATACGTCACTACTTCCTTTTCTAAACATTCACTAGCCACTTTTTTTTAGTTTTTTTTTTTTTTTTTTTGCAAGGCAATGGGGTTAAGTGGCTTACCCAAGGGCACACAGCTAGATCATTATGAAGTGTCTGAGGACAGATTTGAACTCAGGTCCTCCTGACTCCGGAGTGGGTGTTCTATCACTAACCATTTTTTTTAATGAATTCTAGAATGCTGACAGGGTTTGAATTCATGGGCCTATCATTTTTACACCATTCTCCTTTACAGAAGAAGACTGGGGCAACAGTTGTCCTCCTACTAGTTGACACATTCTCTCATGGCTCCAAAGACCTTGGTCATTCAGAAGAAATCGTGATCATAAAAAACCAATATGGCTTCATTAAACTCAGATGAACTGTTCTCTCTTAATTTGCTTTAATGATAATTTCATTTTTTAAAAGTTGCCCCAAGAACAACCACTCTTCTAGATCTGGCTGATTCCTAGATTGGAAATGATAGGAACAATGAGGAGACGAAGAAATCTGGGGGCAGCTGGGTGGTGCAATGGATAAAGCACAGGCCCTGGAGTCAGGAGTACCTGAGTTCAAATCTGGTCTCAGACACTTATAATGACCTAGCTGTGTGGCCTTGGGCAAGCCACTTAACCCCATTTGCCTTGCAAAAACTAAAAAAAAAAAAAATAATAAAAAATCTGGAAAATTTACCAGGAACTCTTGAGTTTTGGAGAAAAGATTTTAAAGGAAATATAGTCAAGATTCTGTGGGGGAAACTAGACCAGAAGGGTAGAGAATATGCTAAGGAATGAATTCTGAAGCCACAAAGAAATAATTTTGATGAGGGAAAAAAAAAAGGACTTGTTCCAAGGGAACAATATAAAGGCAAAATTAATAGACCTGGCTTTTAAGATGCCAAGGTTAGAAGACCAAAGCAAGGTCAGGTACCAGAAGAGGAAAACAAAACTCTTGACTCAATCTTAGAATATCATTCCATGCTCAGAATGAGCCGAGCTTGGTAAGGAAGGTGAGGGACAGTAAAATGAACTTTTAAGGGGCATTTGGGAAAAAAGAAAGAAAGTAGAATAGGAAGGCCTGCTGCTTAGGATGACCGGAACAATGGTGATGGAGAATGATAGGAAAAGGCTGATTTGGACAGCTCTTTTTTTGCCTGTTTTCTCTTTTGAGGAGAATCTTTGCCTGGAAAAGACAGAACAAAATTGACTATTAGAACACTGAAATAAAACAAGGGAGACAGCCCAAGAGTCCCCAGATGCCCTAGATGAGTTCTAGTCACTTGGCCCCGATGTACTATACCCTAGGGAACAAGAAGAACTCTGAAGGACCAGGAGAAAGAAAGCAACATCATGTAATTGGAGAAGGGCAAATGATGGCCTAACTTTGTTTTGTTTTGTTTTGGAGAAGTAGAGTGAAGTTAAAAAAATAAGAATAGAGAATTCATGCATAGAAATCTGCTGAAGGGTTAGTTGGTGAACATTTGGTAATGGAAGCAGGGAATAATCATAAAGGATCAGCTTAGTTTTATCATTCATGTCAGACTAGCTGCCTTTCCTTTTTTGAGGTGGTTATTGGCAAAGCCACAACTAGGGGAAAACGATGAGAGCTTCGGCATTCATTTTAACTGAGCACTTTTAATCCTTAAGCAAGTAAACAATTATGCTTCCCACTCTACTAAAATTATTTAAAATAAGAAGTTATCAGATGACTCATGTGCTAGCCCCATAAGCAGCATCCAGATGTTAGATGAAGTCCTCTCCTTCCTGTGGCTTTGTTCTCTCACTCAGCAGGATTAAGAAGCTCTCTTGAGACCCAGTTCTCTTAACACCCCATTCCTCTATTCTCAAGTCCAAGATCTCTCTTTTCCTTACTGAAAATGAATTTGACTTTAAAAGTTGATTTGATAGTGGCTATTTATAGTTTTTGTCACCAATTAGTTGATGGAAGGTTGCTATCTACATATATAGCCACCTAGATTCTAGCAAAGCATTAGACCAATTCCTAATACTGTTATTAAGAAAAATAGACAGAGATGGGTTAGATGGAATCATCAAGTGCATTTAGAAACTGATTTAAATAGTGAGATCCAAAGAATAGTTATTAATAGTTTGATGTCAATTTGGCAGGAGAGTTCCAAGGGAGTGTCCCCAGTATTTAGCATGCTTAGCCATACTCTTTTTAACATTAACTTTAATAATGACTTGGATAAAGGCACAGATGCCATGCTTCTGAAAGGTTCAGATGACACATATTTGGAAGGACTGACAAAGTCAGGATTCAAAAAGATCTTGACAAGCAAGAACACTGGGTTGAGTATAATCAGATGAAATTTAATAGGAATAAATGTAAAATTATACCCTTAGGTTCACAGCTAGAAAAAAATTCATCTGGAAAATATTTGGAGCTTTAGTGAAATCCAAGCTCAATGTGAGTTGACAGTATAAAATGGAAATTCAAAATGTGAATGTAATTATGAACTTATTCATTAAAGCTTGGTACCCAGGTCTAGTTCAGTGGTAGCCCTGCTGGATTCAGCCCTGGTTGGAATAAGTTCGGAGTGATATGCTTAAGATTGGACCTCATGTCTTAGAAAGGATGCTGATAAGACAGAGAGTACTCGAGGAGGGCTACCTGGATGGTGAATGGTCTTAAAGTCATGACAAAAGGGGAATGTTTGAGGGAAGTAGTATTAAAACCTGAGCAGGAGGAGATACTGAGATTCAAGGGACTGTCTTTAGATATTTGAGAAATGTCACAAGAAAACATGATTAGACTTGTTCTGTTGGTTCCAAGGGGGTGAAACTATGAACATCACACTGAAATTGTGAAGAAGGATTGAGATCAAGGGTAGAAGGCAAGATGACTCTTCTACTTCTGCTTGAACGCAATGCAATAGAGGGGAGGCTAAGAGAGCAACTGGTATGGTTGAGGCATTTGGAGCAATGGAGGTCATGATGATCAGTTTATGATAGATAGTCCCAGTATTCTCAGGGAATCTAGGGGGGATGAGTGGGGAGGAGGGCTAGGAGTGACACAATAAATAGATAAGAAAGTTTGAAATGGTCACATGAGGAATGTGATCAGCAGTTGATAAGGATAGAAAAGAAAACTTATTTTATTCAGCAGCTTTAAGGATCTAATTCCAGTTGTGTATTTTGAATATATGGCAAGTGAAATTAGATCAGTTTCTAGAACTATATTCTATATTTGTGTCAATTTATTTCTCAGAAACTAGGTCAACTAATTTCTCAGAAACTATCCTGTTTTCTTTTAAACAAAACCCTCAAAAAGTCCATTATTCCCTGAGAAGCATTCTTCTTATACCACCATCTTGTTTCATCCCTTCTCTCAAAGCAGCTTGGTGCAGGAGGAAGAATGATGAAGTTGCTCTCCAAGGAACTGGGGCTGAATTCAAAATATGCTCTTTATTAGCCACATGGCAGAATTTGGATGAGTCATAGATCATCTCCAGGTTGTGACAAGGAATCTAAGAAGCACTTTGTCTCCATAAACTCAAAGTTTCCTCAACTTTCATTTCACTGGCCATTTATAATCCTTGGTTTCACTTTCAATGCCTTGGAGTCATCTTTAATGCCCCTATCTTCTTTATTCCCTGTTTTCACCAATTTGGGGTAAGTTTAAATCTAAATTCTCTTGAGAGAGTGCTGATCCAGAAAACAGAAGAGTCCTGGGTCCTTATTCTTCTCCTGGAACTGATGAGCTGTGTGACATTGGACCCATAGTGCCCTTCTCTAAGTTTCATGATCTTTATTATAAAATGGGGGGTGGATCACAATTCCTCTAGTCTCTATGTCTCAGATACATTTGAAGAAAGGCATATGTCAGACTTTGAAGCCTCATATAATAGGAGCTATCAGTGTCTCTGGCCCCACCCACCTTCCTCAGGAAGTCATCCTGATGCCCTCTGCTCTCCATTCAATTTAGCACTGAAAATCTAAATCTTTCCTTACCCCCATTTTAAGTTTCTGGCATGAAAAAACTCGACTTGAGAAAATAGATTCAAGAGATCAACAAAAGAGCTAGCTTAGCAAGGAACATCTATGTAAACAGCAGAAAATATGACATGGACAAATCAGTATGGTAGAGGGCAGGAAGTCTTGCCAGCAAAGGAGTGAAGAGACAAACTATTCCCAGAAAATCAGAGTGAACATCCCACTGAAAGAATGGAAAATGTCTTGCAGAAGCTGAGGTGACCAAATTGAGCCTTATTGGGAGTGAAAAGTTGGCTCCATTGTCAAGATTGTGAAATGATTTTGGCCAGGGATGTCAGGTTATGCCAGCCTTGGTCCTATTGGTCACTACAAAACAAAATTGGACAAGGGAGCAATTTAACCTGTGCAATATCACCAGAACAAAGAAATGAAGGCCAAATTTTAGAGTGCATTTTGTTGCTAAGAACTGGAATTCTTTCTCGATGCTGGTGCTCATCCAAATTCTTTTAAATGGTTTTGATTAAAATAAATGATGTAAAATAGAACTGAATTTATAATTGGATCCGCAGGACCTTAGATCTAAAGCTGGAAGGGACCTTGCAGACCTTTTAGTCCAATTTACTCATTTTTATAGAGAAGAAAACTGAGGCCCAGAGGGATCATCTAGTAATTTAGGATCCTAGCTCTAGAACTGATGGGAACTTTAGCCATCTACTCAAAACTCATCATTTTACAAATGAGGAAACTCTGACCTATGGAGCTTAAGTCACTTATCCAAGACCAGATTGATTAGCAAAAAGTGGCAGAGCTTTCTGAAGCTGAATTATTGATTCCAAATTTAATGCAATAGAAGAGACCCCCGGCTTGTTACTTCAGAAACTAGGAATTTAATGACCAAGAGGCAAGTGATTAAAGGCCATGACCTTTTCTTGCCTCCTCCCCTCTGCTGAACCTATTTGTCACCTTAGGTTGGATGAATATGAAGCTTGATCTGGGTTCCTCCCACTTCCCAAGTCTTGTTTGTAACGGCTATAGATTAGATGACTTTGCCAGAAAAACAGATGAGAACCAAAAGGAAAAAGGCCCAAATTTCAAAATGTCCTCCACCAATTCCTTATTTCTGCCCTTATCCCTAAATTAGAAAATGCAGTTCTCTTGATGCTCCAGAAATCTGTCACTATCTCTGTCTCATTGACATAAATGCACGGATAATGTGGACCTCTGAAATCCTTACTTATTGAAGCAACAGTGGAGAACAAGAAATTTTGAGATGAATACGGTGTGAATACTTAGTCCCTCATTGACTTGTCAAGATGGAAGTGCTTGCATAGTTCAGTGAAACTTTGAACTGTTCTGTGCATGGTTACCCAAGACAGTCAAATCATACTAGAGAGTTCTAATAAAAATGAAGGAAACAGCAAATTACTCCAGTACCCTTGTCAAGAAAGTACCATGGACAATTCTAAAATAATAAAAGAGATGACATCAGAAGATGAGCCCCGCAGGGAGGAAGGAGCCCAATATGCTCCTGGGGAATAGCAGAGGAAAACTACAAGTAGTTCCAGTACTAAGGAAACATCTGGGCCAAAGCCAAAAGAAAGCTCAGCTAAGATGTGTCTAGTAACAAAAGGAAAGTCCCATGCTGCAAGGATCAATATTGCAGAGAAACCAGGAACAGAAGATCTATGAACCAAGTAAACTGGAGGTGGTCGAACAGGAGATAGAAAGATTAAATATTGACATCTTGGATGTCAGCAAACTTAAATGGATGGGCATGGGTGAATTTAATTCAGGTGATCAACTACATCTACTACTGTGGGCAAGAAGCCCTTACAAGAAATGGAGTAGCCCTCACAGGCAATAAAAGCTACAAAATCCATAATGGAATATAATTTCAAAAATAACCAAATGATATATGTTTAAACTCAAAGAAAACTATTCAACATCACATTTATACAAGTCTAGGCTCCAAGCACTGATGTTGAAGAGGTCAAAGTTGTTTTTTTATTTAATGTTTTTATAATTTCTCCATTTACATGTAAAAACAATTTTTACCATGTTTTTAAAGCTTTGAGTTCCAAATTCTCTCCATTCCTTCCTCCCTACCCCCCTCACCTAAAAAGCTAATAATCCAAATAGTCAAGCAAAACATTTCTATAACAGTCTTGCTGTGAAAGAAAAACCTAGATTAAAAAACTCAATGAAAATAAAGTAAATATGGTGTGAATACTTATAATAATAAAGTTAATATATAATATATAATATAATATAATAATATATAATAAATAAAAATAATAAAATAAAGTAAAAAAGAATAATTCAGTCTGTATGCAGATACATCAGTTCTTTCTGAGGATGGACAGCATTTTTCATCATACAGCCTGCAGAGTTGTCTAGGAGCATTGTATTGCTGAAAATAGCTGTCATTTACATTTGAACATGTTGCACAATACATTTCACTTTGCATCAGCTCATGTAAGTCTTTCCAGGCTTTCCTGAGAGCATCCTGCTCATCATGTTCTTTAGCATTATGGTATTCCATCCCAATAATACATTACAATTTGTCCAACTATTATTACTCAATTGACAGGCAACCCTCAATTTCCAACTCCCTGCCACCAGAAAAAAAGGTGTTATAAATAATTTTTTGCAATTATAGGTTCTTTTCCTTATTTAAAAAAATCTATGGGGGCAGCTAGGTGGCACAGTGGATAGAACACCAGCTCTGGAGTCAGGAGGAACTGAGTTTAAATTTGACCTCAGACACTTAATAATTACCTAGCTGTGTGGCCTTGCAAGCCACTTAACCCCATTGCCTTGCAAAAAAAAATCTATTTTTATTCTAAGGAGCTATTAATGGCATTGCTAGGTCAAAGGGTTTGAATGGTTTCACAGCCCTTTGGGCATGGCTGAATCCATTCAAAACTCTACCAACAATGCATGAATGTCTCACCTTTATTTGCTATCTTCCTCCTCTGTCCTCTGTGGCACCTCAGAATTATTTTTGAAGAGGTCAAAGTTGATTAGGTCTATGAAGAGCAATAATATCTTCTAGTAGAAATAATGCCCCCTCCCCAAAATAATGTCATATTTCTCATAGAGGGCTAGAATGCTAAAGTAGGAAATCAAAAGATAATTGGAATAATGGGCACATTTAGTCTTGAAGTACAAAATGAAGAGGGGAACAGCTTAATAGAGTTTTGTCAATATAATTTGGTAGTCATAACAAATACTCTTTTTCAACAGCCCAAAAGATGACTCTAACACTAGGATGTGACCAGATGGTCAATATAGAAATCAGATTATTTATATACTTTGCAGCCAAAGGTGGAAAAGTTCTATATAGTCAGTTAAAACAAGACATGGACCTGACAGTGACTGAGATCATGAGTTTCTTATTGCAAAAAATCAGACCAAATGAAGAAAGTAAGGAAAACCATCAAAGAGATAGGTATGCCCTAAATAACATTCCTTATGAACATGAAGTGAATGTGATGAATAGATCTGGTAGGCAGAATGTCTGAAGAATTATGGACAAAAGTTCACAATACTGTATGGGGACAGCAACAAAGAAAAAGAAAAACAAGAAAGTAAAGTGGCTGTCTGAGGAGGTTTTACAAATGGCTGAGGAAAAAGGAAAGCAAAAGGGAAAGGAAAAAGGAAAAGATATATCCTACTTAATGTAGAATTCCAGAGAACAACAAGAATAAAGTTTTTTTCAAATGGGTAATACAAAAAATAGGGAAAAAACAATAGAATAGAAAAGAAAATTTCAGATATTAGGGGAACATTTCATGTAAAAATAATAAAAAATGATTAGAAAACCTAAAATGGTAGGGGCTGCAGAAAAGATTAAGAAGAGATGGCAAAAATACATTAAAAACTACAGAAGGAGGATATTAACATCATCATTAATCTAGATGATGTTTTTGATCTAGAGCCAGAAATCCTGGAAAATGAGGTCAAGTGAGCCTTAGGGAGCATTGCCAACCTTAAGGTCATTGAAAGTCACAGAATTTCTGCTAAACTAAAATTCTTAAAAGACACTGTGTTAAAATACCACATTCAATATGTCCACAAATTTGTAAAACTCAACATTTACCATTGGATTGGAAAACATAAGTTTACATTACAGGTTTAAAGAAGGACAAAACCCTGGAAAGACTTACATGAGCTGATGCAAAGTGAAATGTATTGTGTGCGATTAGATTGGAAAATATGTCTGCATTACAGGTTTAAAGAAGGACAATGCCAAAAAATGTTCAAATTGCCAAACAACTGAGCTAATTTCATATGCTGACAGGGTTATAATGATAATTTGCAAGCTAGACTTCAGCATTATGTAAGCCATGAAATAACAGAAGAAAAGGATGGTTTTTGAGGAGGCAGAGGAACTAAAGACCAAATTGCCAACATTTATTGGATTATGGAGGAAGCAAAGATGTTCCAGAAATAAAAAATCTACTTCTGTTTCATTGATACAATAAAGACTCTGACTGTATGGAATACCACAAAATTTAGCAAATCCTCCAAGAGAAAGGTAAATCAGATCATCTCACTTTTCTTCTGAGGAACATGTATGTGAAACAGTACTCAATAGCTAGAACTGAACATGGAACAAGGTATTGCTTTAAGTTTGGAAAAAAGTAAGCAGCTTTATATTATCACCTAATGTATTTAACTTCTAGGCAGGGTATATATCACGTGAAATTCCAGGCAGGGCGAAGCAAAAGTAGGAATTGAAGTTGTTGGAAGAAATATCAAGTGTCCCAAATAGGAGAGCAGAAAGTGAAAGAAGAATTAAGAAGCCCTTGATGAAGTTTAAAACAAATGTAAAAGATAACTAAAGTTTGACCTAAAAACAAACAAACAAAAACAAGATTTTGGCAACTGGTTTCATCATTTCCCGGCAAATAGAGTCAGAAAAAATATGGAATCAGTGTTATATTTTATATTCATGGACTCAAAGATCACTGCAGAGAGTGACTTCAACCATGAAATTAAAAGACCCTTGCTCCTTAGAAGGAAAGTAGTAGCAAATCTGTACTGCATACTAAAAAGCATATTATCACCTTGTTGACAAAAATCCATATAATCAAAGCTATGGATTTCCCAGTAGGGTTGTTCCAAGACTATTGTATACCTTAGCAATCAGTCTGTATGAATGGCTGTGGCTGATTTGTCATTAATTGACCAATCATCTGAGCATGAATCTCTTTACCCTTAATAGACTAATCTCTGAAAGACAGACACACCCAATCCATCACGGGGCACCTACTTGACAATTTGTGCAGCAGAGATCTATTTGAGTAGAAGTGCTTTCTAGAAGCCCAGATCATCTGTGATGGCATATGAAGAAACATGGTGGAAGTGAGGGTGAGAAGAAAGTCATGAAAAATAAAACTAAATATGGTAACTGTAAGAGAAGAGAGAAGGATAGGATAGAGGAAAGACAAGATCAAGTGTAGAATCTATGAAGATACATTCACTCTTCATTCTTTAAAGACTGAGTCGAATTGAGCTAGGTTGCAGAGTTCAGTTCACTGGGATTTCTCCAGTGAAATCAGAACCCTAGATGGAGTTACTCCAAGTTGGAAGGGAGCTCAGAAGTCATTGCCTCAGGTGACTTGATTTAGGAAACTGTAATTAGCATATCAATTGATTTATAGAAATGGTTGCTTGTAAATCCTTTGCTGGCTTAACTAGCTGGTATAAGCCTTGTTCATCTAATCTTCTTTACGTTATTAATTTACTTAGAAACCTTCCCCTCTTAGAACATGGGATTCTATGCAATTACCATTTAGTGATGGTTCTTTGAGAAGTTTGTGAGAAGACAGGGAATTTAATCCATCTTTCAGAAAGTCTGTTATTATTGATGACTGAAAAGAGAAAAAAGGAAGATTGAGAACATTTATTTCCTGAATGAAATGAGAGAAATTTGAGAGAATTCTTGTAAAGATACTAGACAAATTCTTAAGAGACTGTAATTGGTACCCTGAAAGAATATGATTTGCTTCCAGAATTTAGGAGGCCAGCATTTGTGGGCATAGTTAAAAGTCTAGTTAGGTTGGGGGGGGGTTTCACCATAACTGGAACATTGTAAACAATTATTCATGCCAGTTTTTCTGTTGGTTACACTTCCAATAAATAGTACAGTCAATAATCTTGAAATTTATTTAAATGTAGGAGATTAGGTAGATAACTATGGAGAAAAAGAGAGGGAGACAAAGATAGAGTCACAGAGAGAAGATAAGATTATGAGAAAATTTATTTATCCAACTGATTAAATGATAACATTTAATAAACTGCATGAGGGATTCGGAGCTAATTGAGATTCCTAATTTCAGAAATTAATACAAAACTATCAAAATATTCCTTCTGATTGCTTTAGACTAAAAATGAATGAGAATGAATAAGGAAAATGATCCAGATGCAAAGAACTGACAACCTTACTTACATAAATGACCCATGAAATATAAAGTCAAATCTCTCAGAGATAGAATTTAAGTAATTTTTTGAGAACTTTTCTCTATCTTTGTGTCTGTCTTTTTAAAAACTTTTTCTGTTTTTTCTTTGTCTCTGTCTTTGTTTTCTTCTTTTGCTACTATTTCTCTTTTTCTTTCCTTCCCTTGATCCCTCCCTCTGGCTCTCTCTCTCTCCTCTTTATACTTCTGTCTCTTTCTCTCTCTGTGTGTATCTTTCCCTCTGTCTGTTACTAACTTCCTGTTTTTATCTTTCTCTGTATCTCTTTCTCTTTCAGTTTTTCTGACTTTGTCTCTGTCTCTCTCTTTCCCTTCTTCAGTCTGTCTTTCTGTGCCTCTTGTCTCTCCTCTCTCTCCCTTTGTCTCTGTCTCTCTGTTTATGTCTATCTCTTTCTTACCTCCAACAAGGAAGATCTCCCAGATTAAGTTCTCCTCAAGTTTAATGCAGATGATAAGTATTTAATGCATTGGGTAAAAGAATTCCTGGCAGGAGTGTTTACTCTTGAGAAATCACAGCTCCCCATCTTCCCAGTGGTCTTAGATTCAGCTTCTTCCTCTTTGAGAATCTAGTGTGTTATCTGAACACAGTCGGACTTAAATAGAGATTTACTGACTGGAAAAATATTGATTTGTATTTTTTTTGTAAAAGTTTCCCAAGTCCAAGGTGAGGGAGATATAAAGCTACATCAGGTCATTTGTTCTGGAGAACCTGACCTGCTAGTGTACCATGTATTAGCAGTGACAGGTGACAACACCAGTCACTATGAAAAGCACTCCAGATAAAAAACACAAGAAAAGAAGAGATCCTGCCCTGCCCTCAGGTGCTTATACTCTAATGGGGAAAGCTAGTACACAATGTGGGACCAGGAGAGAACAAAGGTGAGTCAATCTCAATTTGCAGACCCTGACTGGACCTTCGGAATGGGAGCAGGTAGATAACCTGGCAGAGAGATAGTCTTGGGTGAGACCCCAGCCGAGGCATGGTGTACAGAAATCTGCTGCCTCAGAAGCCCAACCTGGCGGGACTGAGGGTAGAAAGAAGAAATGAATGGGCACTTAAGCTATGAAGAGTAACTAGACTTCCAGAGCTAAGAAGATGACAATTCTAGGCACCACTTGTGGAGTCCTTCCTTTCTGGGCACCACATTTAGGAAGGCCATTGCTAAACTGGAGAACAACCAAAGGAGGAACTCCAGAGCAGTGAAGGGTCTTCGATGCACATGAAGATCATTCCAAAAAATGTGGGTGTTTAGCCTGAAGGACTAAGACTTGAGGAAAACATAATAATCATCTTTAGACATTCTGATGGCTGTCATATAGAAGGTGGATTAGGATTGTTTTTCTTAGCCTCCAAGAGCAGCCTCATGGTTGGTAAACGAAAAAACTTCAGAGAGGCAACATTCCATTCCAATTATGAGAAATGTCCCAAGCATGAAGATGTGCCCCAAGTGGCTCAAAGGGGGGAAGGATCCTTGACAGGTCTTCTGGAGAGGGTTTTTGGTCTAGTGACAAGTTGGGAACCTAGGACTCAGGGTCTGGGGAGCCTCTGTTTCTCTAAAAATAAGCAAGAAACTGGCCCAGTCTGCTAGAATGGAGAGAAATCTATATTTGGCTTCAGTGGAAGGGATTTTTATCCCTTGGCTCTTACCCTTACTCATCTGTGTGAACTCAGCCAAGGATTTATCTTCTCTACCTCAGTTTTCTGCACAATGAAAGGGTTAAATGAATTGAACTCTGAGACCCCTCCTATTTCTTAATGCACTACCTTCCCCCTGGAAGATTAAGTGCCCAGAGACAGGCTCATTATTCCTCCCTTTGGGATTCTGGGGGACTTCTGAGGGATCCCCCAAATAGTCTCAGATCCCCCCAAGTAGAGAGCAACCATTTAACAGTTATTAGCTTTCATAAATGAATATTTGCCAAGAAATTATAGCAAGGACAGAGATACAAAATACTACCCCATCCCCTAAGCAAAAGTAATAGTCTCCAATTGAGTTACTAGCCTCAACTTTAAAGTATTTGATTGAAAACATTGCCCTGGGGCAGCTAGGTGGCGAAGTGGATAAAGCACCAGCTCTGTAGTCAGGAGTACCTGGGTTCAAATCCGGTCTTAGACACTTAATAATTACCTAGCTGTGTGGCCTTGGGCAAGCCACTTAACCCCATTTGCCTTGCAAAATCCTAAAAAAAAAATGTAAATGACAGCTATTTTCAGCAATACAATGCTCCTAGACAACTCTGCAGGCTGTATGATGAAAAATGCTGTCCATCCTCAGAAAGAACTGATGTGTCTGCATACAGACTGAATTATTCTTTTTTACTTTATTTTATTATTTGTATTTATTATATATTAACTTTATTATTATAAGTATTCACACCATATTTACTTTATTTTCATTGAGTTTTTTTAAATCTAGGTTTTTCTTTCACAGCAAGACTGTTATAGAAATGTTTTGCTTGACTATTTGGATTATTAGCTTTTTAGGTGAGGGGGTTAGGGAGGAAGGAATGGAGAGAATTTGGAATTCAAAGCTTTAAAAACATGGTAAAAATTACATGTAAATGGAGAAATTATAAAAACATTAAATAAAAAAACAACTTTGACCTCTTCAACATCAGTGCTTGGAGCCTAGACTTGTATAAATGTGATGTTGAATAGTTTTCTTTGAGTTTAAACATTCTTACAAAAACTAAAAAACAAAACAAAACAAAACATTACCCTGACACTGGGATACCTGCACTTTCCTGGAGAGGAGCTTAAAACATAGTGGTGACAAAGCACAGCTATAAGGAAGACTCCTTCCATGAAGTAACTCCTGACTCCTGACTCTTGGAATCATTTTCTCTCTTAATGGAATGTCCACCAAGTTTGATTTGAAATAAGCATCACCAAGGGTAGTTTTCTCCTTTGCTCAGCTGGGCTAGCTCCTAGCAGGAAAGAGTGTTGTGATTAATGAATCAATTCCCTTCTCATTTAGGTCAAGCAAGGTATCCCTAAGTGCTGGTCTCCATCAGACAAAGACACTGAGTGACTTTTCCATACTCCAGGTATTAAGGTACTTCTGATTGCTTTCTTGACCTTTAGGGGCTCAGAAGATCATAACCTCATCCATTATATTTCTGGTACTCATTCACCTAAGATCAGGGAAAAGGAAAGACAACAGAAACTGGCACCATGTTTTCAGGGGCACATGGCTCCTGGGTAGGAGGGATGTAGTCTTCTTGTCTCCCCAACTATGACTAACTGCAATACCACTTACTTAAAAATCTTGCCTGAAGTGAGCTAGAGATACTCTGCTGGAATCTCTGGAATGCACTCAGTTCCAGTTTATCAAATTAAATCAATCAATCGATAAGTATTTATTGAGCACATTGCTCACATTATAATATTCCAACAGGAACCAGATACCTAGCAGGGGCTGTCTTTTTCTTTTCTCTGTATCCCTTGTCCTCAAGGAGCTCACAATATGATGGGGGGGAGGGGGCATATAGACAGTTTACTGGCTCCCTTCCCTAGGTTTCTACTGGGCTGTAAAGTGGGACCCAGGAGAGAGAACTGGAAACAGAAGATGCAGTTTCCCCACCGGTGTACCTGAGGTCCACAGAGAGGATGCATGTGAGCATTTCAGAAGTTTCCTTGGTCCTTTGCATATAAAGAGGAAAGAACTCACCATATGTATGTTTGCACAGAAAGGGTCCAAGTGAGAACAAACATATCCTTTGGAATTCCTTTCCTAAGTCTGGCATACATTGCTTTGTAGAAAAATAGCTGCATCCACCCTCAGGATGCTGCCCAGAGCAGAGCCTGAGCAGGGGAGAACCTGAGTGGGAGGATGGAAGCCGAGGCGGAGGCCACCTGGGAAGAAGTGACACAATTCTCTGTGGCTGCCTGACTTGCTTCCTCCCCCAACTCTAGCTGGGAAGGAACAGCTGGTTTGGTTGTTTAAAAACAGTCATTGTCCCAGACCTGGAGGGAGCCATCTCTGGGGGTTTCCAGAGGCAGAACAAACCAATGAGCAACCTGGCTTTCTTCTGGTACTTCCATTCTGGGACTCCAATAGCCCCTGAACCAGGCAGCTGTCCATGGTCCTGGGGAAAGGAGACGCTGTCCTTTGTGCACTTGGGAGCAATTACTTCTGCTATTGCTGAAAAGTGAAGGTGAGGCACTAACCAGGATACAGAAGACTCCAAAGCCATGGTTTCGGAGTGGACTTGTTACATTTAAGAGCAATGGACAGACACATTGAGAGACAGGATCCCTTCCCTCTTCTAAAGAATCTCTGCTCAATATAATTGCCTTGTATAGCCTCTCATTTTTGAAATATTGAGACTATTCGTGCCTTCTACACTTTTCATCACTTTTCATCACTAATCTACCTCTCAGGGACTTCTTTAGCTCTCAGGATATCGTGTCACAGATAGAGAGCCAGTCTCACAATCAGATTCTACCTCTGACATAGATAATCTGAGTGACTTGGCATGAGTCACATCTTCACACTGTTCCAAGCAATTTTCTAAGATGGTGAATTTCTCTCCTGCTTTGGTAGAAAAAAATCTCCCCACCAGGAGTTCGCCATCACCATTAAAATCACAATTGTGTTCAAAAAAGAATCCCTATCCAAAAAAACCCCTAAAAAACCAATGCTTTTGACAGGAGTTATTAATCTTTACAAGCTAAAATGTGAATTGAATTCTCCAAATGTTTCAGGTTAAATCTAGGCAACTGCTTTGGGAAATACTTCAAGATTAAGGATACTATACTATAAAGTCCTAAGCAAGTGATGATGATGATGATGATGATGATGCAAGAGGGATTGATTATACTTGTTATTTCACCAGCAAAAAAAGGATAGAAAAAATATTTACAACTCACAGCCTTAGAAAACTGCTAAGGTAAGTTACTTGAACAAGGTCACCCCACCAGCATTCCTCAGATGCAGGATCTGAATCCTGACTACCTGACTACTAACTCAGTTTCCTCTCAATTACCCCTCACTACCACATTCACACTGCTTGCCATATTTTATATCTTAGAACAAAATTCATCACATTGTCATTTTAAAGCTGAGAAGGTAGTCCTCATTAATTTACACAAAACTGATTGCCAGGACTTTAAAAGTCTGGCATGTTGTCAAGAATAGAGTTTTGGAAGCAGATCCAGAAAATTCTAGCTTTAAATCCAGCCTCTGACATTAGTTGAGTGAAGCTGGGCAAGGCATTTAAGCTCTCTGAGCTTCAGTTTTCTTCTCTGTTGTGTCAAAATGGATGGAGCACTGACACTGAAATCAGGAGGACAGGAATCTAGGCTTAGACACTTAACACTAGCTCTGTGATCTTGAGCAAATTACTTAACCCTGATTGCTTTGCATCTAAAGTCATCTCCAGTCTTCCTGATTCCTATTGGCCCCTAGACAGATGGCTCTGGAGGAGAAAGTGAGGCTGGTGACTTAGCACAGCCCCACCCCCCCCCAAATCCAATTCATGTGCTTTTCATGGCATTATCTCCCTTCATGTCATGGTCTTCTTTGAGAATGAAGGACAAACATCACTATTAGCAGCAGCAGCCATAAAGTGAGGGGATCTGACAGAAGACTTCCAAGATTCCTTCCAGTTCCAACTTTATGATCTTTTAATTCTTGGCAAACAAAGCTAGTCCATTCATTCTATAGCATAGGTTACATTTTCAGTGAATAATTCAGAGTACATAAAATGAGGTTGGGCTTTCTATGACAATGCATTCTTGGAATCTGCCCCCATCACTGCAGTTGCATACTTTGGATTATGCTGTTGCACCCTTGGTAAGCAATAGGAATATATTTCTTTTCCATAAGACAAAATGCAAACATTTTCCATGTGATGGAATTCCTACCTTCTTGCAGGCTTCTAACGGCAGTTGCTGACTAACTGCTTCAAAATCCAGGGACCTTGTGTCACTCCAGGTACAAATGGTTCTTGGCTCAAATTCAGAAAGGGATGGCTTTGAAGATGACCAGAAGGCTGGTATGCTTTGTCTGTCCACTTCCAGTTTATCCTGCTAAAACTATGCTGATTTCAACAAGGAAACTTGCTGCAGTCTAAAACGGAATGCTGCTGAGGGCTTTCCCTACTAATTACAAATTAATCATGAAAGGAAATTGCATCTGTATTCCATATTCATGAGTGATATTACACGGATATTCATTAATTTTTGTGTTTTCATCAAGAGGCAACTAGGTGATGCTAAATTGGAAATAAACCCAATCTGAGTTCAAATCGGGCCTCAGATACTTAGGAGTTGTAAGACCCTGAACAAGTCACTTAGCCTCTGTTTGTGTCATTTTCCTCACTTGTATAAAGGGGGTATACATGGCAGCTGCTTCCTGAGGTTGGTAGTAGGATCAAATGATAGAATATTTATGAAGTATGTTCAATAAAGGCTAATTATTATTATGAATATTTCTGTGTGTGTGTGTGTGTGTGTGTGTGTGTGTGTGTGTGTGTGTGTAAAGTTTCTCTCTGTGTATATATACATACCTCATCTGTTGTCTAGGACCCCAATCCTTGGGTTTACACAGTCTGAATTCAATCTTGCGGTCTTCTTTTTAATATTTTATTTATTTTTCAACAAACTACTTGTAATGGTAGTTTTTGACAATCACTTTTGGCAAAGCTTTGATTTTACTTTTTCCCTCCCTCCCTCCCTCCCTCCCTCCCTCCCTCCCTCTCTCCTCACCCTGACAGAAAGTAATCTAATGTAGGCAATAGATGTATAACTATGCTAAACATAGATTCATATTAATCATGTTGGGAAAGAAGAATCAAATTGAAACAGAAAAGAAACATTAGAGAGAGAAAAAAATCATAATACCTAAGACAACCTTTAAAAATTAAACACAGTAAACACTGGTCTGCATTAAAACTCCACAGTTCCTTCTCTGGATATGGATGGTATTTTCCATCATAAGTCTTTTAGAATTGTCTTTGATAGTTGTACTGCTGAAATGAGCAAGTCCATCCCAACTGATTATTATCCAATGTTGCTGATAGCATGTACAGTGTTCTGCTTCTGTTCCCTTCACTCAGCATCAGTTCATGCAAGCCTTTCCAGGCTCCTCTGAAGTCCCATCTCTCATGGATTCCTTATAGAATAATAGCATTCCAACATATTCAGCTAGCACAATTTATTCAGCCATTCCCCACGAGATGGGCATTCCCTCAATTTCCAATTCTTTGCCACTACAGCTAGAATTGCAAAGCACATCTTTTTGGTTTGTTTTCTCCTAATCTTGAGGGTCCTCAAATGTAACTTATGCCTATGGCTCCACCCATGTGGATCCAAGAGTCCCCATCTAAAATTTTGGCAATCAAGATAGAAATAACACGTCTGTCATAAGGCAAACTTTATTTCAACCCTCAGGCAAAATTCTGCAAATACAAAGGCCTTTCATGCATGGACTCAAGGTCACAATTCATGTTGAGTACAGGACAGGTTTTAGTCCATCCCTCAGAAAAAGATGCAGGGGAAACCCAAAGGATTTACAGCAATCTATCTTTATAACATCAATTTGACTTCAGGGTAATCATTTAGTTATCTCTATAAGTTATTATTCAGTTGTTTAATTGAGTCTGACTCTTCATGACCCCATTTGGGATTTTCTTGGCAAAGATACTGGAGTGGAATGCCATTTCCTTATCCAGCTCATTTGATAGATTTGAGGAGAGTGAAGTGACTTGTCCAGGGTCATACAATAGGTATATAGGGTCGTATTTGAACTTAGAGGTCTTTCTAATGATTAAAAAGTTCTTTTCTAACACTGGCATCAGTTTACCTCTTTGCACTGTCCCAGGTTCTGCCCTCTTGGGTCAAACAATAAATCTAATCCTTCCTTCATAATATAGTCTTTCAGAAACCTGAAATTCTCATTCAATTGTCTTTCTTCCTTAGATTCTCCAGATTTAATATGTCCAGTTCCTGCAAGAGATTCTCATATTATATGAACTCAAGATCCTTTGTCATGCTACCTGCCTTCCTTTGTACGATCATCCTCTTCTGCCTGACAACTTTCATCTTTTTTTCTTTTAAAAATCTAACCTGTCTGGTAAATTCCTTGCACTATACATTGGTTTGATCAGAGAAACTCCCCTTTCTGCCTCATGAACTCTTTCCTTTTATGTCTTTACTATTCCATTCTTGAACTCCTTTCATCCCACTTGGACATTTTAGTCTATGGGACCAAGTCCAAAGTAGTGAGGAGGGTTGTAGGGAGACACTCAGCAGTAGCTTCTTGATTTTATAAATGTGTTTTAACTTGGTCACTATCACTCCAGGGCTTCTCTTATATCTGTATTCAAGCCTATTTTCCTCCAGTAAAATACAAGACCCTTGAGGGCAAGACTTTACTTTGTATCACCAATACCAAGCATAGTGTCTTTTTTTTTCAAGGCAATGTGGTTAAGTGATTTGCCCGAGATCAAACAGCTAGGTAATTATTAAGTGGCTGAGGCAGGATTTGAACTCAGGTCCTCCTGACTCCAGGGCCAGTCCTCTATCCACTAGGCCAGTAGCTGACCCCCAGCATAATGTCTTAATCACAATGAGAATTTAATGAGTCTTTGCTGAAGTTTGAATGGAACTGACATTTAATAGCCATAGATGATTTAGAAGGGGCAACTTGGATCATGCAGAGTGTCCTGTTCTTGCCACATGCAGATCAGTTAAAGGAGCTGAGGGCGGTTATCCTGGGTAAGGTAAAGCTTGGGGGGGGGCCATGAAAGCTGTCATCATATACATCAGGGGCTGCCAAACAAAAGAAGAATTCAAATGAATCAGTGCTATAGCATTCAAATTCCTACTATATAGGATAGTAAGCTAAGAACTAAACATGCAAATAGAAGAGGACAGGATAGGAATTTTTATCCCTAGCGGGGAAAGACAACATTAGGGGAACAAGAATAAAAAGGGTGTAGAGTGTGACATCCTTTGGAAATTTCCAGAGAATGATGTGGTAGCCTGGTTCTGTGCAATACAAGGTTGAATGTCATTTATCAGATTCCAAAGTGGTTCCAGTAACAAAAGACAAGATCTCAATGTAAGGAGTATGAGTTCCTTGAGGACCATAGCTAGACTAAAGGCAATGGAGTTTGTAAATGGCTGGATAGAAATGCTTGGTCCTAAAATACAGAAGTGGTAATAGTGGTAGAAATTTCAAAAGCAGAAAATTTAGGCTTAATATAGGAAAATCTGACAAGTAGATTTACCCAGAAGCAAAATGTCACCTCAGGATTTCTCCTCAATCTCTCCTCAAGTAAAGCTGGGGAACCAAGTAAGTATGCTCCAGAAGGGATTTTAAAAAAAAAATAGTTGTGAGTTGAAGAAAATAACCTGTGAGATCCTTTACTACTTTGACAATCTCTGAAGATATAGAAGTTTGCTAACATATTGGGCACACTATTGGAGAAACGCTACCTGAGAACCTGGATAAGAATCCCACAGGATGAGAAGGCACAGGTTGTGATTTTTGCCAATGGACAGCAAATCCAGAAGCCACTGGCAAGGAAATACACTAATGTGGCTAGGTCTGAAAGGGAATGTGCTTTGTTAAGTAGGACACAAGCCACCAGAGACCCACCTCTTGATCCAACTCACTTTTTTCCTGAGATTATCTCCAATATTGCATGTAAAACTTATTTGTTTCTAGAAGTTTGCATAATGTCTCTCCTATTAGACTGTGAATTCCTAAGAGTAAAAGTTGTTTGCCTTTTTTTCTCCATAGGGGCATGGTTTCTGGGACATAGTAAACCCTAATTAAGTGCATGGTGATTTGATGTATTATTGATTCACAGAAAAAATGTGCATTTGCATTTCTTGAGGGCATAGTCACATCAAGAGTTCACACAAATGAAATCTTGGGTCTACAACCTCTGATTTTAAAAGTAACATTAGGAGATTCCATTACAAATTAGTTCAAAATGTATAAAATGCCTAGGGATCAACTTCCCAAAGCACTCTAAAAACTGATGTGGATTCAGTGACAAAGTCTTCCTTAAAGAGCAACAAATCATTTAGTGAATATTCGTTGTTCATAGTTAGGACATACCAGTATGATAAAAATGACAAAATTAATCTACACTTTAAATATTATGCCAAATTTGAACAGTTCTATAAAGAACTACAAAGCATTCATAACTACATGAAAAAAATTTCCAAGTCACTAAATAATAAATCCATCAAAACAGCCCTGAGGTTTCACCTTATAACCTTCAAACAATGACAAATGGCAAAAAAAAAAAGGGAAACAGTGTTTATTCAAGAAGTTGTAGAACAATAGGGACACTAATACAATATTTGTGAAATTGTGAAAATTGGGGAAATTGAAAGACAATTTGGGATTATTCAAATAAAATGATTATAATGTTCACAGTACTGGGCTATACCCCAAGGAAATCATTGATAAAATGGAAGCCTCCATAAACTACAGAATATTTATAGTTAGCACTTTTATATGATAGCTAAGAATGAGAAAGAAAGTAGATGTTCACCAGTTGGGGAATGGCTACAAATTGTGGTACAAAAATGTAATAGAATATTTTTGTGCTTTGGTTTTAGTTTTTTTTTGCAAGGCAATGGAGTTAAGCGACTTGCCCAAGGTAACACAGCTAGGTAATTAGTGTCTGACTCTGGATTTGAATTCAGCTCCTCCTGACTCCAGGGTTAGTGTTCTATCTTCTGTGCCACCTAACTGCCCCATATTTTTATGCTTTGATAAATGATGTATGTGATGAATTCAGAGAAGAAGCATAAAACAATTTATATGAATTAATACATAATAAAGTCAGTAGAGTCAAGAAAATTATATATATATATATATATTTATAGGATAACTACATCAATGCAAATAGAAAGAACAATGGCACATCAAACAAAAACAAAGCAATTGACAAAATTAAAATGATCAAATGGGATTTGAAAGAAAAGCTATGAGAAGATATTGCCCAATTTCCCCCCTTAATCGAGGTAGGGAGTTTCCAGGTGTTACATATGGCATGTGTTTTCAGATTCTTTTCAATGTGGTTGTGCTGATATTTTTTTCAATTTGGTTGTGTTAATATTTTTCCTCTGTAAAAAATATCCTTTGTCATATTGGATACTTGGGATAACTGATTTTAAGAAGCAGAAAATGTGTCTTCAACATTAAATTGATTAAATATTAAATTAAAAACATTTAAAAAGAAAATAAATAAAATATTTGAAGATATTTTGCAGTGACATGGGATTCCTCAATTAGTTTGAGTCTTGCTAGTTGTATGACCTTGGAAAGATAATTTCCTATCTCTGGGTCTTAGTTTTCCTATACATAAAATGAGGGATATAGTCTCATTTAGCTCTAAAGTCTCCTCTAGTTGCAACATCCTGTGACCTTGAAAGTTTTAATTTGCACATTATGGGTATTCATAAACAACTGCATGTGAATCTTTAATGGAGTACATTCCTTTTATTTCTCTCCATTTGACAATAGAAGAAAACCCAGAATACAAAGAAAATGGATATTTTCCAATGTGTAATGCTCTCCAATAAACAGCCACCTGGATGAACTAGTGTCAAAGGGTTGACTTAATTGGGCTCTGCTTTCTCATGATGATGAGAAAATCAGGAATGCACAGTGAAGTTCTGAGTTATAAAAAATGAGAATTCCTTGGTTTTTAGAGTCAAAGAGACTCTTTGCCCACCATAGCCAGTTTTACAAAAGCAAACTATACCAGTCAATGAGATTAAGAGATCTTGCATTGATTCTTCACATGAAATACCCACACATTGAGCTTTGAAAGCAAACACTCTGAATCTATACTGTCCTTTGTCATTGCCCAGTTGGTGCATGCTGAGAAATGTATATAAGGATTGTAAAATCATAAAATCATAGATATGGACCTTAAAGCTTACCAGTTTCACTTTATAATTTGTTAACTGAAGCCAAAAAAGATTAAGGGATTTTTCCATGGTCACTCAGATAGTAGCTGAGGATAGGATTTGAACTTAGTTCTTTTTGATCTGTATGAGTCTAGTTTTTAAAACATTACCACCCCTGCTGCCCTCTTTGGCCTGGATTGGAGAAGGTTAAGGATTTTACTGTATGGGAGGTCAATCATAAATAATATGGCAAGAGACATAGCAGTGGCAGAAGATATTTTTCTGGTTATAAATTTGGGTGTTAAAAAATCACATCTTTAGAGTTAAAAAAATTTAAATCCTTTAGTATTGGTCTGAAAATATGGTAAGTTTTTTAAAAGTAGAGATCAAGAGAGATAGAAGTCAGTGTTTCCCAATATCAAAACAATCTTAGGAGAATAAAAATAATCAATCAATCCACTGACTCTTTGTCCACAAACATGGCTCCCATTCTTTTCTAGGATAAGGAAGTTTTTTTTTGTTTTTTTTTTTTTTTTTTTAGTTTTTTTTTTTTGCAAGGCAAACGGGGTTAAGTGGCTTGCCCAAGGCTACACAGCTAGGTGATTATTAAGTGTCTGAGACCAGATTTGAACCCAGCTACTTCTGACTTTATCCACTGCGCCACCTAGCCGCCCCCAATAAGGAAGTTTATATCAGTAACAACTGAAACAGCAATTGAAATAGGATGAGAATATGAACAGAGTGTTGGGCTTAGAGTTAGAATGACTCAAGCACCAATCTTTCCTTAGGTACATTCTAGTGTCTATGACCATGGACAAGCTATCTCATCTTTCTGTAACTTGACTGTGTCAAAGAAAGGTTATGATGTGTATAGTTAGAGGGAGTTCTTACAAAGTGGGTCCTCATGCTAATAAAAAGATCGATCCTTCTAGATTAGTGAAATAATAATGACAATGCCCATAATAAGAATATTAATAGGATTTTTCCATGAATTATCACTTTCAAGCTTCACAACCAACCTGGGAGGCATACATGACTAATTCTTACTTTACAAATGCGGAAATTGAGGCAAAGTTTCTCAACACTCCAACTCTAGATCCAACATCCTCATTCAGCTCAACGTATTTGCTTATTATAGATTCCTGTATGGATCTGTAGACTCCTTTTTTATAGCTCTGCAGCTCATAGGCTGGGAACCAGGGGTTTGAAGGGAGTAAATGAGACTGTTTTATCCAGTATATCAGTTACAGTTGTGTCAACCAAGTTTAAGCTTTCTTGACAAGTCAAATCAATCTTTTAGAAAAGTCAAACAAAAGAAAAAATAAACAACAGAGAGCATATCACCATCACCGATAGTAAACAAGCAATGAGTCATTAGGCAGAATAGTAATGATTAGGCATAATATTTTGGTGACATAGACTTCTAGAATTACAAAACTGCTTATTCGATTTTTTTGGACTATTAAATTGTTAGTTGTGTGTTCATGTCTGAATCCGGTTAAGTAGACAGAAGATGAAGCAGAGAAATGGAAAAACAACCGCTCACTGCAGGAAATGAAAGAACAAATACTTAATGACCTCCCTGGGCAGAGGCCTCTGGGGGATGCTGGAGGAAATGTGAGGGTTAGCTGAGACTAGGTCCCTGTCCTTACAGACTTTAAAGGTTAAGAGATAAGATCCCAACAGAAGCGACTAGGGTACACAATCCACATGATGAAAGTTAGGCTTATGGGGACAAAGGCCGGGTGCAGATCCATGGGTGGAATGGAACCCTATGAAAATGTTTCATTACTGGTATAAATAATAGAATACGTTATCAGAATAAATAGCAAAGTTATTGCCAATCTTATCAAAGGCCATATAATAAATACAACTGGATCTTTAGAGATTAATGAGGGCAAGTGTTTTATGGATTCTATATGGAGAGACAGTTCCAATTCCCAGATGATACATAAGCTAAGTATGGTAATGGAGAGAGGGATGGACTTGGAGTGAGGAAGACCTGAGTGTGAATCTGTCCCCATATACTGCTAGCTGTATGATCTTCGGCAAGTCACCGAACCTCTGTCTGCATCAGTTTGTTCATCTATAAAATGAGAAAATAATGATAGCGCCTGCTTCCTAGGGTTGCTGGGAGGATCAAACGGTAAATATGTAAAGCTCTTTGCAAACTTTGACAATGTTCAGTAAATGCTACCTACTATCATTACTGTTACTATTGAAATTCACTTCAAAATGTAAGTTTTCCAGAAATTTCTTATTTAGGTCATTCTTTTTTATTCATTTCAATTTAAAAGATTTTGATAGAACTTTGTGAAAGTCAATGGGCCAGATGTTTGGGGAATGCAAAGAAGCATAAGACTTTATCCCTGACTTCAAGACATTTTTACTCTAGTTGGAAAAATAAGACATAAATGTGAGAAAAGATCAATAAAAAAGATTTAAGCCAAATTTGAAGACAGCAGGGAAGAAATGTCACATGGTGAATTAATTGCACAGCTAAGTGTTTATAAAAGTTCAGAGGAGGGAGAGGACACTTCAGGCTACAGTGGTCAGGGAAGCTCTTAAGGAGGAGGAGGTGAAATTTCAGTACAAGCTGACTCATTCAAAAGTATGATCAAATGCTGTGCATTTTCAGGATTTCTTAAACCTATAGGATTATGAAGTAGTGTTTTCAGTGGTCTGAAATAATTGGAGCACAAGCACTATACTGCATGGGAAGGATGTACTTGGGGCTCTGTGCAAAACAGTCATGTCAACAAACTCAACAAGATAATGAAGTGTAAGGGCACACAACAAAGCCCAGTGTTCCAACATCCCTTACAAAAAACCACCTCAAATTTAAGGGGAGAATAGGAAAATTTAACAGAAAAAAGACTTAGACATTCTCCCAATGATCGCACACTATGATTAGGCTGAGTTTGTAGCAGGAATGCTGTAGCAGGTCAACATTAGGACAACCAAAGCAGACTGTGTATAATAATAAAATAATAGAAATCATATGATTATATTGCCTTTCAGAATTTTTTACAAAACTAAAATTATTTATGTTCAAAATGCTAAAAAGCATTCTTATAAATGGACCTTTTGTTCATATGGTAAATAATATCTATCTAAAACCAAGGACTAGCATTATCTCTAATGAAGAAACACTAGTAACCATTCCTATAAATTCAAGAACAAAGTAAAGAAATTCATTGTCACTACTATCACTACTTATAACAAGATAAATTAAATGAATAAGCAAAGGAAAAGAAGAAAGAAAATTGTTACTATTTGCAAATGCACTCTTGATAGTCAAGTAAAAAGAACAATTGAAACAATAACTTTGGTAGAGTAAGATTATAAAAACAACAGGCTTCCATTAAATTATTAACAAGATCTAATAGGAAGAGATAGAAAATAAAAGTTCACCCTTTAAAATTTTTTTTATTTATTTAAGGCAATGGGATTAAGTGACTTGCCCCCAGGTCACACAGCTAGGCAATTATTATGTGTCTGAGGCTGGACTTGAACTCAGGTACTCCTGACTCCAGATCTGGTGCTCTATGCACTGGGCCACCTAGTTGCCCCCAAATCCCACTCTTAATAACAACTGAACATATAAACTATCTGGAAGTCCAACTACCAAGAAACATTGAGGACTTAAGATGAATTCAATTACAAAACAATTTACCCAGAAATAAAGAAATAATTTACAGAATATTAATTGTTTGTGCTTGGACCATGATAATATAACAAAAAAAATGACAGAATTATCTAAACTAATTTATAGTTTTAGTGCCATATCAACCTAACTAGAAAGATACACATGCATATTTGTATGTGCATTCACATAGTTGTTAAAACCCCAAAGCTTCATTGACACAGAATTTTATCAGCAGCCAAAAAGAGTTACATACAGTCGATCAATCATTCAACTAATAAATATTTGTTAAATGCCAGCATCTGTGAGACATTATGCTAAGTGTTAAGGATACAAGAAAAGGCAAAAGATAATCCCTGCTCTCAGTAGCATATGATCGAATTGGGGAGATAATATGCAAAAAAAAAAAA
Source organism: Macrotis lagotis (assembly GCF_037893015.1). NCBI lineage: Eukaryota > Metazoa > Chordata > Mammalia > Peramelemorphia > Peramelidae > Macrotis > Macrotis lagotis. The sequence goes on from NC_133661.1 coordinate 7,830,619, forward strand.
AGAGAAAAATGTAGAAACAAATTCTATATGTACACAAAAACTATTTATGGTAGCACTTTTTGGTGAAGCAAAATGAAAGAAAATGAATGCTTACCAATTGGTACACTGAATGAACTTAATGGAATACTAAAAATGATGGAAAGATGTGATTCAAAGAAACCTGGGAAGACTTGAGTGAATTTATATAAATGAAGTCAATAGAACCAAGAGAAAATTTACAAATTCAAAAAAGAGAACACATTGGAAAGATTTTTAGAACTCCAATCAATGCAGTAATAGTTATGACTTCAGAATACTAGTTATGAGGCGTACCTTTTTTTTTTTTTGGATATAGAGATTGGAAATTAAGGGTACAAGAGGCATAGACTGTCATAGTTGGCCAATATATGGGTTGTTTTGCCTGGTATTATTTTTTTGTCAAAAGGGAAAATATTTATTTGAGATTTGGTAGATTTGGCAAGTAGTAATAAAGATTATAAAAAAAAGAACATTAATGAAACATTAAAAAATATACAGAAGAAAGCAGAAGGAAGTCAGAAGGGTCCACAGAATAGTAGGAGAGCAATGCTCCAGTACAAATGTGGTAAATGCAACATAATTTTAAAAAATCAAACTGTATATAATGTCACAATTTCATAGACAATCTTCTGTTCTTTGTATGGTAAAATGTTTCTGTTGATTGATTTTTTAAAATCAAAAAAGAAAAAAAATGTTACAAGTACAGATGTTAGAACCAGATGGCAGAATTTAGAGAGATAACAAGTAATTGAACTTCCTCTAAAAAAATGAAAGGAGGCAAAGAAAGATAAAGAAAGAGACAAAGAGGGCTTAACAGCCATTGTTTCAGGGAAATACATTACAAATGTTCTTATGAGTACTGGATATTAAGTGACAATACTAATTGATGCAGAGATGCCAACATAAAGAAATACCAGTTTCAATGCATTCATACATATTATAGTTAAACTCCAAAGCTTCATTGACAGAGAATTTTATCAGCAGCCAAAAAAGGCCACACACAGTTAATCATTCAACCAATAAATATTTGTTAAATGCCACCATGTGTCAGGCACTATGCTAAGTGCTGAGAATACAAGAAAAGACAAAAGATAATTTCTGCCATCAGGAGCTTACAGTTGAATGGGGAGATAATATGCAAAAAATAAAAAGAAAGAAAGAAAATGTAGAAACAAGCTACACACAGGATTATCCATTCAATATGAGGAAAGATAGAAAAAACTGAAATGGAATGTATCTAAAATCAAAGGAAAAAGAATTTTATTCCAGAATATTCTGTCTAGATAAGGTAGCATTTAAAAAGTAAAAATATAATGTTGATTTATTGTTTTATTTCCAAGTATTTCTGTAAGAAAAAAGACCTTGAATATGTAAATTATCCCAGCAACAAATCTTCAGGTAATTGGGAAGATGGAGATTTTATAACTGTAGAACCCTTCAATATATCTGATGTCATTAAGGCAGAGTCTAGATGACCACTTGTAGTGATACTGGGAGTTCTTTCTTGATATTGGGCTGCAAAGATCACATTAGACTCTAAGTCTCCCTGATTCTGTGATTCAAAATATGGAAAGGAAAACCCTATGGACATATTTTTATTACAAACAGGACCAAAGTCTAGCTTTTTTCCATGATTAATGATCAGAATTCTAGAAATCCTAAATATTAAAATAGAACAATTAAAAAGAAAATTAAGGAATATTGATAAAAAATCATAATATCTCCTGGGTAGATAAAGTGGTGTTTTATCTAAGAAAATCTACAAAACATCAAATAATAAAATCACAGGATCACAAATTTAGAATAGATCTTGGTGATGATGCCAGTCATCTTGATGATTTTACAAAGGAAGAAATCAGTCAAGTAGATTCATTTATAATGAATTATAGCCAAATGTAAGAAAAACCTTGCAACACTCGGCAAATTCAGAATCATGAAACACTGGGGAGGCATTTGCTTAATGCAAATTATTAGAAAAATTGGACAACTCTGGTAAAAATGAGGACAAGTTAGCAAGTCACACTTTTTCTAACAATAATTATACAAAGCATCAATAACCAAATAGTACTAAACACGCCTGCAGAGACATCATCAAACGTCAAACTTGGTAGAACAAGACTCTTAACTCTAGAGTTGAAAGAAGGCTCAGAGGACATGAAATCAAGTCATTCATTTTACAGATGAGGAAATCTTGATTCTTGGAGGTCAGTTGGTTTATTCTAGTGGTAGTCTGTAAGGGAAGTGAGGTTTGAATTCAGGACTTCTGCATCAGAGCTAATGTCGCCTTTACAAAGTGATAAATGAAAATGGTCTATTTTTTTTATAACTCTGGAGAGAGAGCAAATTTGTAACATACCATGACAGAAAAAGGAAATAGGATTTCATCAATTTTTTAAAACTTATTTCATTATAATTTAAAAAAAACTGTTCATATTCAAGACATTACATTTGGAATGAGAAGGAAGCAAGTAAAATTTTTTCATAATATATGTCTGGTAGAAGTCTGGGATCTAGTATTTTAATGAATTACCATGTGTTTATAAGAGTAAAAACATTCCAGGAGACAGGCATAGGATATAAAACAGATCATCTTGGAAAAAGAAAACAAACTATCAATAGTCTCATAAAGAATTTTTCAGAATCTCTAGTAATCATTTAAAAATTAAATTAAAGCAACATTGAGCTTCTATCTTACAATTGGCAAAAATGATAAAAGTATGTAACATTCAATGCTGATGTGACTATGGAAACAAAGCGGCACATGAATGCTTTGTTCGTGGACCTGAAAATGGTTCAACCATTTTGGAGAGCAATATGGAATTATATTATAAATTACATAAATGCATATTCAGTTTAATCTAATGGTCTTCCAACTGGGACTCTACCCTAGGGATCTTATTGGTGGAGGGGGAAAAAGATCCATTCAAACAAAAATATTTCTAGTACCACTATTTATGATGGAAAAAATTGGAAATAAAATAGGCTTATATCTATTGGGAATGTCCAGACGAATTTCAGTCTATGAAAGGAATAGAGTATTATTTCAACATAACAAAACAATGATGGAAGTAGTAATAGCTCACATTTCTAGAGCATCTTAAGGTTTGCAAAGCACTTTGCCTACATGGCATTTGATCATCACAACCACCCAGAGAGATAGGTACTATTATTGTCCCCTATTTACAGATGAGGAAACTGGAGCAGAAAAAGATTGACTCATCCAGGGTCACTCTGAGCAAAGATTTACTCTCAGGTCTTCCTGACTTTTATCCACCATGTTGCCTAGCTGTTAATTGAATGAATGAATAAGTATGGGGAAAACTTACTTAAAGTTATTCAGAGAAAATAAAATAAAACCAAAATAATGGACACAACAAGCTTACTCTGGCTCTGAAGAGGCAAATAGAAATAATGATGAGAGAAACAATGCTGACAGAACAAAACCCAGAAAATATGAGACCTGAAAGAATCGGGGCACTAAAGGTGATATGAAGGGGCTACAGTAAAAAATGCAGAATTATCCAGTTTGCTGGCTGTGTTCTTCACCAGTGACAAGCTAAAGTCTACTGGCCCTGGGGCAGCCATCCACAGTCTGCTCCCTGGTTTTCTGTTGTTTATCTCTTTCCTTTTGTTCTATTTATGTATTCCAATGCTTGTGCATGTCAGAGAAGTTTCAATAACAGTAATTTTTCAAAATAAACATTAAAAACAGCTGTGTCCATGATCCCCTCTTACAAGATGTATAACAAAGTACCTGATTAGCTGAATGCTCTTATAGTATTTTGGATTTGCCCTTTCTTAAAGTCCTGCTCTGATTGTTCCTTACATCAAGGAAGGAACCTGGCTCTCAAAGCTTCAGTAGCACAAGGAAAGTTCTGATAGACCCTTCTGAAATGGAGAGATCTTGAGCTGATATCTAGCAAAGAACAGTACAACTAAGTCTAAGAACCAGGCCAGTCAAGTCCAGAGGGCCCATCATCACAGGACTGACCACATGGGGATGTAGTCTTTTAAACCATAGCAACTCATATGACTGTCTACGAGGTCATGGAAAGGTCTGCAATCTTCATGGGCAGAGGAAACCCTTCCCTTTCACCATGCCCCTCCTTTTTTTTTAGGTTTTTGCAAGGCAATGGGTTAAGTGACTTGCCCAAAGTCACACAGCTAGGTAATTAGTAAGCATCTGAGTCTGGATTTGAACTCAGGTCCTCCAAACAGAAAACTTCCTTGGAGGAGAGGGTATTCTATTCACTGTGCCACCTAGCTGCCCCCACTGTACCACTTAGCTGCCCCACACTGCCCTCCTTTCCCACATGCACCTTCAGGATTCGCATCCTTGGAGTATTGAGATATCTGTCCTAACATAATATGAAGCACTGAAGACTTCTTATATCCTCTAGGAACAAACTCAACATTCTATAATCAGCAGAACAAACAAATTCAGGTAGGAAGATATTTTCAGTCATTTGCCCACATTTTGAGTCATCAGATGTCTTATGCAATCTCTCACTGACACAAGATAAACAACACTCAGGAAATGGTGTGGAGGCACCAGGCACCTCATCTTTGTGTTCTTCTTGGCAATTACCGTGTCTTTGGCAACTAGAGCCATGGCCACAGAAAGGTGTGCTACAGCAAAGCTGTCTACTGTTAATGGTTATTATAAATTGTTTATTCACATAAAGCACAGTTTGGCAATAATTGTATGAGAACAGAAAACTTCCTTGGAATAAAGGAGGGGAAAGCCTTGGGTGTGTAAAAGAAGGATTTGGTCTACTGGTAGGGAATGGATGATCTAAGAAGGTGAAAGAAAGGTGACAGCAGAAAGTAGCAGGATGGCCAGGCAAAATGCAAGCATCCGGGTGATCAAGAATCTCAGAAAACTTATCTGGTCCATCTTGCAACTTCAGATAGAAATCTACTCTGTTTGATCATTTAATCAATTGACAAGTACCGGAAAGATGGGGGCCACTAAGGATATGAAGAGAAGAGAGAAAACAGTTCTTGCCCTCAAGGAGGTTCCTTTCTATAACAAGAAAATCAAAGATTCTGCATTAGGCATTGCATTCCTGAGGTCTTGGATTTTAAGTTCAGAGTTGGGATGGAACTCTGTAAAAGAACATTAGCTCTGTGTTAGCAAATATGACCAATGAGTAGGACTGGAAGAACCAACAAAGTGGCAAGTTAAAATGAATATCAATAACCAATTTGGGCATAATATTTCAAGGTTGATGAAGTGCTAGATATACATGATCACATTAGGAGGACAGCAGATCAAGAGATGGGAGAAACTGGAAGAGGTTAAGGGAAGCACTGTTAGAAGAGTGGGTGGATTGAGGAATAGGAAGATAAGGGGAGAGGTTAATCCAAAAATTTACTTTTATGAAACCAATATGGTACTGCTACCTAAAAAGCAGAAGGAGAAAATCAGAGAAAGAAAATAAGGAGTTCAAATTAGAGAGACAGTGATTAGAAGTAAATTAGACATTTGAGGAGGAATAGGGTAAAAAGAGAGGAGGAGAAAGGGATAAAAAGTGAAGAAAAATAGGATAGAGGGAAATGAACAGCTAGTAATTATAACCTGAAAGGTGGATGCGATGAACTCATCCATAAGACAGAAATAAATAGTAGAATGGATAAAAAAACAGAATCTATGTCTTCATAGGAAAATGCTTTAAAATGAGAAATACACATAGAGTAAAAATAAAGGGCTGAAGTAGAATTTATTTTGCTTCAGTTGATTCAAAAGAAGAAGAGATAGCAATCATGATCTTAGACAAAGTTAAAATTAAAATAGATTTAATTAAAAGATGATAAAAGGAACCATAGATAATGAAGCAATATCGATACTAAACCTTTATGCACCAAATGCCATAGCACCCACATTTTAAAAGGAAAACTAAATGAATTATAGGTAGAAATAGATAGTAAAACTAATAGTGTAGTATTTTAACCTTCCCCTCTCAGAATTAGATAAATCTAATTTTTAAAAAAGCCAAGAAGATGGATCGAATCTTAGATGAGCTAGATATTGAGATAATTGAATGGGAATAAAGATAAATGTACTCCTTTTCTCAGTGGAACTTGGTACATTGACCATAAATTAGGGCAAAAAAACTTTATACTTATATGTAAAAAAGAAGAAATATTAAATGCATTCTTTTCAAATGGTAAGGCAACAAAATATTTAATAGGGGACCTTAGCAATACAGTTTAAAAATGAATTGGTGATTAAAACAACCTAATCTTAGAATAAATCGATTAAAGAATAAGATATAGAAACAATAAACAATTATATTAAAGAAAATAATGAGACAACATGAGATGCAGCAAAAGGAGTAATCAGAAAAATCTCTTATATCTAAATATTTACATTAATAATATAAAGAGTAGTTCAGTGGATTGGGTATGCCATTTAAAAAAACTAGGAAAAAAAGAACAAATTAAAAATTCTCAATTAAACATCAAACTAGAAATCCTAAAATTAAAAGTGAGATTAATAAATTAGAATGTAAATTGGTTGGTAAGTTACTTTTATCCTTGAAAAATATTAAAATCCATTCACTATATTGGAGTAAAGGTACAAAATATCCAATTGTGACTGATCAGCCCAAAACAAGTTTGGAAGACTATGTTCAAGGTCAGGTACAAATAGCCCACATGATCATTTGGAGTGAAATGTAAGAAAACCATTGAAAATAAATTTAGAAGTTGGTTTTATAAAACAATATATACAACCCATTGGTTAATATCATTTAAAAGATAGAAGAAAACCAATCACCAATATTGAATATAAAAAGGTGAATTTACCATTAAAGAAGATAAAATAAAATCTATTATTAGGAGCTACTTTCTTCATTATATACCAATAAATTTAACAATTTAAGTGAAATAGAAGAATATTTTAAAATATAAACTGCCCAGATTAAAGGAAGAGGAAATAGAGTATCCAAACAAATCTACTTTAGGAAAAAAAGAATTTTAACAGGACATAAATGAACTTCCTAAGAAAAAAGCATCAGGAGTAGTTGGATTTCATTATGTGATGCAGTAAAAGCTACCAAGAACCAAAGATCAATCAATTCCAATACTAAATAAATTACTTTGAAAAATAAGCAAAGAAAGTTCTACCAAATTACTTTTATGAAACCAATATGGTACTGCTACCTAAAAAGCAGAAGGAGAAAATCAGAGAAAGAAAATTCTAGAACAATTACATTAATGAATATGGATGCAAGAATCCTAAGTAAAATACTAAGTAAGAGGTTACAACTTTGTATTTCAAAGATTACACATTGTGACCAAGTGAAATCCATAAAAAGAATGTAGGAATGGTTTAACACAAGGGAAATTATCAGTATACTTAACTATATCAATAAAAAAGTACCAAAGTAATAAAAATAACAAAAACCATATTCTATTAGTAAAAAAAAGCTTTCACAAAATACAGCATTCATTTTTATTAAAAAATACTTGAAAGTATCTACCAAAAAATAGCAAGATTATATGTAATGGGGATAAGCTAGAAGCCTTCCCAATAAAACCAGGAATTAAATAAGGATTTCCATTGTTAGTAATATTCAATATTGCATAGAAATGCTAGCAATGACAAGAAGGAAAAGAAATCAGAGGAATCAGAATGGGAAATGACTTAGTAAAACTACCTCTTCTGCAGAAGATATGATGGTATACTTGGATAATTCTAAAGATTCAACTAAAAGTTAGTAGAAACAATTAATAATTTTAGCAAAGTAGAAGGATATAAAATGAATCCACATAAAATCATTAGCATTTCCATATATCATCAATAAAACCCTGCAAGAAGAAATAGTAAGCCAGGCCCCATTTAGAATAACTGTGGAGAATATAAAATTTAAAATAAATGGAGAGAATATAAAATACCTGGAATATAAATACGTACCAAGACAAACCCAGGAGCTCCATGAACATAATTATAAAATTAGATAAAGTCATATTTGGAGAATATTAATTGGTCATGGGTGGCAGAGACAGCATAATAAAAACACCATTTCTACCTAAATTAATCCATTTATTAAATACCATCTCAGTTGAACCATCAAAAATTATTTTTGAGCTAAAATAAATAATAGCAAAATTCATTTGGAAGAACAAAAGATTAAGAGTATTGATTTAATGGGGAAAACATAAGGGGAGAAGTTTTAGCAGATCACAAAACTATATTATAAGGCAATAATTAGCAAGATTCTCTGACTCATTGAGAAATAGAAAGGTAGATCTGTGGAGCAGAGAAGACACACAATACACAGTGGCAAATGATCATACTTGTACTTGACAACTACAAAGATTAAAGCTTTTGAGATAACAAATTCTTTGACAAAAATTTGTTGAGTAAACTTCTGACAGAGATGAGATATAGAATGCTATCTTACACTATTTACCAAGATAAAGGCAAATTAGATATATGACCTAGATAGAAAGGAAGATATCATAAGAAAATTAGGAGAACATGGACCATATTGCTATTAGACTTATGAATAGAAGAATTTATGCATAATGAAGCGATAGGGAGCATTATGAGATGCAAAATGGATCATTTTGATGACATTAAATGAAAAAAGGAATGTAGTCAATATTAGAAAAAAAGCAGAAAATTGGGCAAATTTTATAGGTAGCTTTGAAGATAAAGATTTCATATCTCAAATATATAGAATATGAATAATTCCCAAATGATAAATTTTATGAATAGTTTTCCAATATAGAAATCATTATTGGTTAAAGAAATGCAAATTAAAACAACTTTGAAATATTATCTTATACCTATTAGATTTCCTAAATTAATAGAAGGGAAATGTGGAGGGAATGTTGAAAAATTGGGACACTAATGTACTATTGTTGTAACTGTAAACTAATCCAACCATTTTGAGGAGCAATTTGGAATTATGCCCCAAAAGTTATAAAACTTTGAAACAGCAACACTAATGCTGCCCAAGGTGATCAAAGAAAATGGAAAAGAATCTCCATCTTTTAATATATTTACAACAGTTCTCATTGTGATAGCAAAGAACTAAAAACTGAGGGATTGTCCATTAATTGGAGAATGGCTAGAGGACTAGTGATATATGATTGTGATGGAATACTACTATAACTACTATACTGTAAGACCTGGTTGATTTAGAAAAACATGGAGAAACTTGCATGAACTAAGAAAGAGTGAAATGAGCACAGTCAAAAGAATGTTGGATAGGGGCGGCTAGGTGGCATAGTGGATAAAGCACTGGCCCTGAAGTCAGGAGGACCTGGGTTCAAATCTGGTCTCAGACACTTAATAATTACCTCACTGTGTGGCCTTGGGCAAGCCACTTAACCCCATTTGCCTTGCAAAAAAAACCTAAAAAAAAAGAGAATGTTGGATATAGTAGCAACATTTTTCAAGATAAAACTATGAATGACCAAGATATTCTTTGTTTTGTTTTTGTTTGGTTTGGATTTTTTTAGGTAGTAAAATAACTTTTTTATTTTTTAACCTTTTTAAAAATTTATTTATTTATTTTGAATTTTACAATTTCCCCCCCATCTCATTTGTCTCCCTTCACCCCACACTGAGCAAGATATTCTGAGCTTCATCAATATTCAAATCAACTATGAAAGAAGATGCTATTCACCTTCAGAGAAAGAACTTATAAATAGAAATATGCATAGTATAACTTTACATATATATGTGTGTCATCTATGTACAGATATACATACAGATATCCTGTATGAGTGTGTGTGTGTGTGTGTGTGTGTGTGTGTGTGTGTGTGTGTGTAAAATGGTGGACTAATATACTGTGGTGTGCAGAAGGAAGGAGACAGTTATGAACATAAAATGTAGAAAAAATTAAAATTATAATATTCACAAAAACCATGTGAAGTGTAAGAGGGAGGATTGCGCTCCAGTTCCAATGTAACTAGGGATGGATTTCTTGAGTTTGACAGGAAGAGAGGATGTGGGAAACATATCTATCTAGTGATGGATGTATCATTTACTCCTAGGGCAGCCAGGTGGTTCAGTAGATAGAGCACAGGGCCTGGAGACAAGAAGATATGAGTTCAAATATAGCCTTAGACACGTATAAATCGGGACCTAGGGAAAGTCACTTTAACTTTGTCTTCCTCAGTTTCTCCAGCTATAAAAGGAGGATAATAACAGCACCTCCCTAATAAGATTATTGTGAAAATCAATTTAGATCATATCTGTAAATACTTATGTGCCTGGTACATAGTGATGTTGGTCCATCCTTTGTTCTTGAAGACCACCATGTGCCATGACAAGCATATTTGAGGGAGGGGGTCTGTGCTAAGTCACCCATCTCACTTTCTCCTCTGGAGCCATCTGGCTTCAGTGGCCAGATGAGAATCAGGATGACTAGAGATGATCCTGGTACCAAGTAGGGGATTAATAAATGTTTATTTCTCAGAGCAACTCTAGCTCTTCATTGGAAAAACAATTGAATTTGGAGTAGAACAATGTTTTTGGCATCTGAGCTCTGTCATATTTGCTATAACCTAAGATCCCCTCTGAATCTCTATTTCCCTACTTCCAAATTAAATTGGTGGTCTCTGAAGTCTCTTTCATCTTAAAGATTCACAATTCAATTATCCTACATTAGCAGAGACCAGAGAAGGGAAATATTGAAGAGGTTATTTGCTCTTGGGAATCTCCCAGGAGAAAATCCATGATGAGGGCAATTCCAAGAGAAGGTTAGCTCACTGCACAACTTCCCTTGCTGATGTTTTATCTATACACAGTCACTACAAGGTCTGATGTTTTGTTGCTCAAAATTCCTTATAAACTCAATTTTGTTGCAACTACAAAGAGTCTTTGAGTTAATTAAAATAGAAACAAATTTAAAGTTTAGCCGAGAGTTCATCTTCTGCCTAAATGTTGGGAACATTCTTTACCAGGAACCTGAAGCAAATCGAGGTTGAAGTCATAAATTTTTATACAGAATAAATTGCCTGAATCCAAAGAAGAGGGAACCTTCTTGAACTAAGAGGCCATTCTATTGTCCATTGAATTGCATGAGATAATTGATGTAAGAGTCATAAATTGGTGAGTGAGGGTCAATGATGCAAGGCAGTGGGTAGAAAGCTATTTTTGGAATCAAATGAGTTGAGTTCAAATCCTGTCTCTTCCAGTTGCTATCTCTATAGACAATTCAATTAAACTCCCTAGACTTCAGTTTTCTCATCTATAAAAGGAGGAAATTGTATAAATTGGCAACTGAGAGCTCTAATACTCTCAGTTCATGATCACTTTTATTAAGCTCCTTTGTATCAGTCATAGTGTCATTTATATTCCTTAACATTCTGTGATCAATCCAAATGTAATGATTTCTATTTAATATTGATCTTGTGTATTCTGTCCCCTTCCCTCCCATCTTGCATTTGTTCTTAAAGTATCTGAATTTAATACTTTATGAAACTGTTTCAGGGCCAGGAAGCTCGTTAATACAAGGTGGTATATTTCTTTTTCATTTTGCAATTTAGAAAATGAAAAGTCTTTCTTTGAAAAGCCACCTTTTCAGAGGGCTTCTATTAATTTTATTTAGGTTTTTTTTTGCAAGGCAAACGGAATTAAGTGGCTTGTCCAAGGCCACACAGCTAGGTAATTATTAAATGTCTGAGATTGGATTTGAACCCAGGTACTCCTGACTCCAGGGCCAGTGCTTTATCCACTACGCCACCTAGCTGCCCCTTCCTATTAATTTTCAATTCAGGATAACTTTATTTGGAGAAAACATTGTGTTTTCTTGGGCTATCCAATTAATTTTCAGGCAGATTCTCTGAATGCCAAATTCCCACTGAAAATGAAAAGGAAGAACAGTTATAAATTTGGAAAGAATAGCATGTTTAATGGCCTTCGTGTTCTAACCTTCCTTTGTGCCCTTTAGTAGCTTAATAGACAGTGAGTAAACAGCAAGGCAACTAATGATGCATCACATGTCAAGCAGCAAGGAAATGTCTCCCATCACATGTGAACAGATACCAGATGTATCAAGGGTCGAGGAAGACTGAGATTGTGTTGACATTTTAGAGCATCCCTGGAGAAAGTAGAAAGGGAAGAATCATAAGAGAACAGCTAGCTCAACCTCTTTCTTTGACACAGGAGGAAAGACATAGCAGAGGTAACATGCTTTTCCCAAGGTCTCATAGGTAGGCAGAACTAGGATTCCAACTGAGATCCCATTACTCAGAGCAAAACAAAGATTTGCTCAGTGATCTAAATTGAAAAACAATAGAATGTTACCAATATTTACTAGGCTCCTTCTGTATGCAGAACTAGGGTCTAGGCTTTGGGGGGGATACGAAAGGTAGAGTTTAGGTAGTATTTTAATTGTATAGCTCATTAAAATGTGAACTCTTTGAAATCCAGTCTCATTTCTGGAGTTATGCCTTGCGTCTGACTTGGGATCTGGCACACAGTGGCAACTAAAACAAAATATTGAGTCATTGGAATTTTTTTTTAACAGAGGAGGTGACAAGGTCAAAGTTACACTTTAGTCAAATGACTTTGGCAGCTGAGTGGTAGATTGCTTGGAGTGGGGAGAGAACTGAGGCATGTGAACCCCCCAGAGGCTGTTGCAATTATCCAGGTGAGAAATGATGAGGGACTAAATTAGGCTGGAGAGACTTTGTCAAAGCAGAAATGACAAGGTCTGACAATTGTTTAGGCATAGGGTGAAGGAGAAGGACCTTTTGCTCTTCAATTTCTCTCTTCATTTTCTTTTCATGATTTTGACTCCAAGAACATCCTGCCTCCTCCAGGATAGAAACTCCTCTCCAGAAATCTCATCATCATGGAAATTAATACAGCTTTGATATTCAACACTTTCCCAGTCATCCTCTTTGATTGGAGGATTGAAGGCTAGATTGAGATCTCCTCCCAAAGCCTACCTTTAGGGAGGGCTCAGCACTTTGTAGATTACTTTTCACTTTTCATCTGATGGTCTGCTTGGTTTTGCTCTACATACCTCAGGACTGGCTTGCATTATCTTCTGGTACCCATCCCCTTTTCAGCTTCCTTTTGTGTATTGTCTTCCCTGTTTAGATTACAAGCTTCTTAAGGGCAGGAACTATCTATTTCTTCCTTATGTCCCTATTGCTAGCATATAAATTCTTAATAAATGATAACTTCTGGTAACTTCTATTGTTATATATAACTATATATATATATCTATATATATCTATATATACACACATATAGAGTTATATGTCTATAGTCTAAAAATCTAATTCTATGGTAATTTCATTGGTGTCACTCTAATTCTATAGGTTAATTTGATAAGTTAACCATCTTTGCTGAAGATATTCCCCTTACCAACCAGAACAGCATCTTCTCTGCACATAAGAAAGTTGTCAAGAGCCTGAGATTTCATACAATCAGTAAGTTTCACAGGGGGAGAACTTGAATCTAGGTCTTTTTAGACTTGATGTGGTTCTTTAATCACTATGCCATGGACCCAGAAAAATGCACAGATATTCTATGAAGACATGTCCAATGCACAAGAACTCTACATGGAAATATGTCCATTGCACAAGAACTTTACATGAAGAACCTGCTGGAAAAGAAAAAACATCTTTAGCTCCAAACTTGGGAGAAGGGATCAAAGTCCATTCTCATAATTTTAATAAATTCTGGTGCATTTAGTTCAGTTTTCAATCTCTAGATGCTGTGTACCTCCACTTAGCTCCCTGCCACAGTTGAGGAGGATTAAAAAATGGGGGGGGGAAAGAAAGTTCTACAATCACTTTTGTATATATTCATTTTTTCAATTACATGCAAAAATAGTTTTTGACATTCATCTTTTTTGTAAGCTTTTGTGTTCCATATTTTTCTACCTTCCTCTCTTCCCTCCCCCCACTCCATGACAGTGAGTAATCTGACATAGTTTACTATATATTTAAGGGAAAAAGCAAGTTGTACATAATAGTTTTGCAGTTTCATTGCAAAATCTTTTTTCTTATTTTACTATGTTACTTAAATGTTTCTTTAATTTCCTGAATTAAAAATTTAATTAAAAAACCCAGATGCTAAACAAGGAAGATGCAACTCCAACTAGGCATGGGAAACTGGGTTTATATAGAACCATGACCTGATTTGGAGTGACCTGGTACAATTGAGTTCTGCCAGTTTTTATATTGAGGTTGACAAAGAAAGGCTACAGCCAATTTTACATGGAGGTATCTACTTGGGATAAGCAAAACAAAAGCACTTTTGACTATTCCATCTTAAATAGGTCAGAGAAGGATAAAGAATTTGGTTTAAGTCCTTGGGAATCAGAGGCTACTTTTGTGGACTCAACAGTTATTCTATCTGCTTGCAATCCCCACCCCTTCCCTTTTACCTGGGATAAGAATAATATTTTAATGGCCTTGTATTAATGAGTTACTGGCCAATAATTATTCATGTCTTGGGATATTTACAGGATACAGAAAACAGAACAGCAAAGTAGACACTCTCTTGATGAGAGAAGATTGAAAATTTCAAAACAAGATGAATTAGTTGATCCAGGATTCAGTCTGGCATGGAGGTGACAAGTGACCTCCATGCCCCTTTGGCCCACAGAAAACTGTGTGATTCAAAGACTGGAATTTTGTTTGGCAAGGGTCTAAAAGCATACTTTCCAGATGGTGCAAGAAGGTCACACCAGATATCATCTGAAATGGTGTGAAAGCCATAGCCACCTCCTCTGCAGAACTTCAAGAAGGGCGGGGGGTAAGAATGTCAGATGGTACTGCTGAAGGAGAAGAATGGCAACATGGATTCTGGGCCAGAGGGGTTTAGGACACTGTCCTGGGCCTCTGAGGAGTTAGGAAGAAAGGAAAGAAATAATGTAGATGGGGTTATGTTTAAGAAGTTCATTGTCTAACCAGGAAAGCCAACAGAAACCAAAAGACATAAAGTTGCAAACCTGTAGTAAAATCTTTTGAATAGTCAGATGATGAATTAGACTGACTCTCTCTCTCTCTCTCTCTCTCTCTCTCCACACCCCCCATCAGACACAGAGAAAACATATAGAGGGAACTTAAGGGAAGCTATTTCTTTTTGAGACTTTAATGCCATAGACGATCTTTTTATATAATGTTTTACTTTTTCCAAATTACATGAAAAAATTTAAACATTTTTTTAAGTTTTTAGTTCCAAATTCTATCCCATCCTCCCTCTGTGCCCACCTCCCTGAAGCAGTAAGCAATCTGATATTGATTATACATGTTCAATCATGTAAAACATTTCCATTAGTCATTTTGTGGAAGAAAACTTGAACAAAAAAAGATGGAAGGAAGGAAGGAAGGAGGGAAGGAAGGAAGGAAGGAGGGAAGGAGGGAAGGAGGGAAGGAAGGAAGGAGGGAAGGAAGGGAGGGAGGAGGAAGGAAGGGAGGGAGGGAGGAAGGAAGGAAAGAAGGGGGAGGGAGGGAGGGAGGAAGGAAGGAAAGAAGGGGGAGGGAGGGAGGGAGGGAGGAAGGAAGAAGGATGGTATGCTTCAATCTATATTCAGACACCATCACTTCTTTCTTTGGAGGGAGACAGCATTTTTCATCCTGAATCATTTGGGTCTTGAATCTTGAGTCTTGAATCATTTTGCTGAAAATAGCTAAGTCATTCATAGTAGTTCATCATATGTTTTCACAATGTACAATATTCTCCTTGTTCTGCATACTTCACTTTGAATCAGTTAATGTCTTTCCAGATTTTTCTTAAATCATCTGGCTTCTCATTCTTACAAGACAATAATATTCTATTACAACCATATGCTACAATTTGTTCAACCATTCCCCAATTGTATCTACTCAATTTCCAATTCTTAACTATCACAAAAAGAGGCACTATATTTTTGTGCAAATAGGTTCCCTCCCCAAAAAATCTTTTTGAGATGCAGATTTGGTAGTGGTACAGCTGGATCAAATGCTGTGCATGTTTTTTTAGTCCTCCAGGCATAGTTCCAAATTGCTCACCACAATGATTGGATCAGTTCACAACTTCACTAATAGTACATTAGTGTCCCAGTTTTTCTCACATCCCCTTCAACAGCTATCATTTCCCTTTTCTTTTACATTAGGCAATCTGATAGTTTTGTGGTGTCATATCAGAGTTTAATTTGCATTTCTCTAATCAATAGTGTTTTAGAGCATTTTTATTTGACTATAAATAGCTTTGATTTCTTTATCTGAAAGCATCATTTCCCTTTTCTTTTACATTAGGCAATCTGATAGTTTTGTGGTGTCACATCAGAGTTTAATTTGCATTTCTCTAATCAATAGTGTTTTAGAGCATTTTTATTTGACTATAAATAGCTTTGATTTCTTTATCTGAAAGCTATCTATTCTTATCCTTTTACCATCTATCAGTTGAAGAATGATTTGTATTCTTATATATCAGTTTTCTATATATTTGAGAAATGAAGCTGTAAAAACATTTTCCCTATTTTCTGCTTTCCTTATAATTTTGGTTCCATTGATTTTGTTTGTGCAACATTTTTTAATTTTGTATAATCAAAATCATCTATTTTATATTTTGTAATATTCTCTATATCTTGATTGATCCTAACTTCTTCCCTTATCCATAAATATGACAGGTCAACTCTTCTATGCTTTCTAAATTTATTTATAGCATCACCTTTTATGTTTAACTCAAAACCCATTTTGACCTCATCTTGGTATATGATGTAAATTGTTGGTCTATAACTCGTTTCTGTAATATCATTTTCCAGTTTCCCCCAAAATTTTGTCCTGGATCTTTGACTTTACTAAGCACTAAATTACCATGGTCATTTATTCCAGTGTATTGTATGTATACCTAATCCTAAATGTTCTTTCAAATTAACTGGATAATCAAAGACAATTATAAAAGACTTGTAATAGAAAATATCATCCATTTTCCAGAGAAGGAACTGAGGAGTTTAAATGTAGTTCAAAGCTTACTATCTTCAGTTTTTAAAAACTGTCTTACTCATTATATCTTTTTTCTCATGTCTTTCCCCCCTCCATTTGGATTTGATTTTTCTCATGCAATATGATTAATATGGATCTATGTTTAGCATGGTTATACATGTATACCTAATATTAGATTGCTTTCTGTCAGGGGGATGGAGAGGGGACAGAGGGAGGGTGAAAAATATAAAACTAAAACCTTGAAAGAAATGAGTGCTGAAAGCTACCATTGCATGTAGTTAGAAAAATAAATAAAGTATTAATTTTTTACAAAGGAAAAAATAAATTGGAAACTCCTGGGTAATTTTTTTTTAGGTTTTTACAAGGCAATGGGGTTAAGTGGCTTGCCCAAGGCCACACAGCTAGGTCATTATTAAGTGTCCGAGACCAGATTTGAACTCAGGTACTTCTGACTCCAGGTCTGGTGCTCTATCCACTGCACCACCTAGCCACCCTCTGGGCACTTTTAAAATGCCTTTCTCCATCCCCCTTCACTCCTTTTCTTCTTTCCAAATCTTCATTGATAAGTGGTTCACAGGAATAATGAGAGTAAGACTGATGATAGAAGCAATTCCAGCTCCACAAATGAATGTGTCATGTACACATACATACACATACCCTACCCCAACACTAACTCCTGTTAAAGAGCTGCTAAAGTATTTTCAACATAGATATATTCAGAAACTTTATAGAATCTAACATTTAAAGGGAACCCAGTGATACTTTTGTCTTTATTGTAAAAAAAGGGGAAACTGAGGTCCATAGAAAATTTGATCAATGTTGTACACATTCTAGAAATTTAAAATTATCAAAACCTGTAGAACCAGGATTGAGATTCAAGTCCTCCAAGTCCAAGTCCCGGCTGTTTTCCATCACACCATGTAGCCAAGTTACTCAAATAATAATAACTTTGTAGAGAAGATTAAGGTGGCATATAGATTGGGTTGATTGGGGCCCAGCATGATGGAGTCTATAGGAGAATGACTTGTTCTGAACTCTGAGTGAAAAGGATCCTCTTAGATATGGAGATCATGAGGAAGATATGATTCTCTGCAAGAGACTAGCTGGTAATAAATAATCTTGGATGGTTGGGAATCCAAGCAGGGAGTTTTTAAAAATAGTGATAAGAAATTGTCCATCTTTTATTAGAAACCTGAGTATCTCAGTGTGCTTCAACTTGTTTCTTTATAAAATAAAATTTAGCAAAATTATAACATGGTTAAATTGAAGTATTTACACAGGAAAAAGGTAGAATACCTATGGACTCATGCCGTGGTGGAATATGAAGTGACAGCAATACCACTATCAATAATCAAACAGGTTGGCAATTGATGGGGTGTCATTTGATCAAGAGCCTAATTACCAAGCAAGCTTAATAAAGGAGCCACAGGAGTTGGATGATTCTCTACAGAACTTCCCCTTCTCTCATTGATAGGATTGACCCTAATAATAATGACAATTATGGTAATTATTATAATGATAATGATATATTTCATTACTGAGAGTCTCTGAGCAAAGCTTGAAGAAGTTGCCAATGTAAGATCCTTCTTTTTTATTTGTTTACCAAGAATCCTTCATCAAAATCATGATGAGGCACTTCCCAGGATTAAGGGATGCACTATTTCTGCTTTTAATTATGCATATGGCACTAGGAAACATTGAGAGAAGATTGAAAAATCCAGCAAAAATGAAGTTGTTTTGGAAAATGAAGGCAGTAATTATTCTCATTAAGACTAGAAGAAGAAATAAAGAGTTTAAACTATAGCAGATCCATGGGGGGGTGGTGGTGGTGGAATATGACAAGGAAGCAGGCAGTAAAGGAAGATGCTCTCTGGAGATAAAGTGTATCTGCCATCAAAACACCCCTGCTATGGTACTCTACGAACTTCAGAGGCTCCCTATTGCCACCAATACAAAACAGAAACTCTTTGGAGTTTTAAATTCCTTCACAACCTGGTGATAAATTATCCTTGCCTTCTAAAGCTTCATTTTTGGGGAACAAATGAAACAGTGCATGAAAAATGATACACATTCCTATGCCTATATCACTTTAGAAAAGCAAACTATTGATTATGATGATTAATCATGATAAAAAAGAAGAAAAGAATGAGAAGGAAGGAGGGAAGGAAGGAAGGAAGGAAGGAAGGAAGGAAGGAAGGAAGGAAGGAAGGGGGAGGGAAGAAGACAGGGAGAGGAAGAGAGAAAGTAGGATCCTTTGATTGCCAGGTACATGACTTTTTCTCAGACCTCATATTTATCAATCTTTCTGAAGTGTCCTACACTCTCTAGCACCCCTTTCTTCTCATCAGTCTTTGGCTTCCAGGCTACTGCTAGATTCTGGCTCTCCTCCTATCTTAATTGGGACTCTTTGGAGCTGTTCCAGCCTGGGGGAATCCTTTCCCACTAGCTTGGGACAGACTCTGAGAGGAGTCAAGAGATCCTGGTTTAAATTCTACCCCAAACTTGCTGTCATTTTCCCCTCTTCAAGCTTGATTTTCTCTTCTGTAAAATGATACTGGCATCTCCAAAAAAAAAAAAAACCCTGTTACCTTGAGTCCTGAAGAAAATTCATGATGCTGAGAGGTGGAGGGCAGAGAGCAGCACAATAGCCCAAGCATAAGCATCAATCAGAAATCCAAAGATGAAATGGTAGGTTGAAGGAACAGCAAGAAGGTTGAAGAGATCCAAGTGTAAGAAGACAGGAAATGGAGAGAGACACAAGGCTGGAGAGGCTTTGAATGACACAATGTTATGTCATAATAGGCACTTCCCATAAACCACCCAAACAAATCTCCTTTTCAAAGTCTACCTATACTCACTCATCCTCTTTCCTTACCAAACTGTTGATTGGCAAGAGAAAGGAAGAAGGCATCCCTGACCTTTGGCAGTCTGCTAATAATATTGGCCTGTGAATTTCTACAGATTTTTTATGTTGACTCTATTTATGCTGGGGCTGACACAGTGACAGTCATTTTCCTGGTTTCAATCAATTTACTATGGATCCATCAATGTAAGTCTTACTTTACCTTTGTCATCCTTAAAACAGTCATGATCATACACATTCAGTCACCATAATTTGAACAATGATTTTCTATTTGCCTAGTCTAGAACATTCAAAATTCAATCCATCCTAATTCATTGATGAAGGACCTACAAAATTCAGAGCATGATACTTAGTGATTGAGTAGCAGCAGAAGATAAAAAAACCCCATTAAGTTAGATATTCCTTTTCCTCCTGGACTTTGTAATGTAGTAATCTCAGCTCTGTTACTCGTTAGCTTCTGAGTGGTAATTAAGCAGATATAAGTCTTAAGATGGGGTCATTGGCAGAGAACGGGTGTGAGCCGAATTT
The DNA here is from genome assembly GCF_037893015.1 of Macrotis lagotis. Classification (NCBI taxonomy): domain Eukaryota; kingdom Metazoa; phylum Chordata; class Mammalia; order Peramelemorphia; family Peramelidae; genus Macrotis; species Macrotis lagotis. The sequence continues at coordinate 7,850,942 of NC_133661.1, forward strand.
TAAAAATAGAAATAATAATGATGGTGATGATAATGATGAACATTTTTAGAGTCCTTTAAAGTTTGTAAATCTTTAATCTCATTTGATTCTTAGAACAACTCAGTGAGGTAGAAACTCTTCTTATCTTCCTTTTGCAGATGAGGAAATTGAGAATGAGAAAGGTTCCATTTTAGCTGTTACATATTAGATGTCCAAGGTAATGTTTGAGCTCAGGTCTTTCTGACTTTGAGTCCAGGACTTTATTCAATGTGCCACCTAACTGCCTCAATTAGATCTGGCAGTAATAGACTAGATGTGAGGGTAAGTGAGCACTAAAACTAGATATTTGGATATTGTCTTAGAGTTGATGCTGAAACCAAGAGAGAGTAGTGTGAGTTGGCAAGAAGTATGATGATTGATGTTGAAAAGTTAGAAGGAACATCATAAGGTAGATATTATCTATTACAATGTTCTCATTTTATGGATGACAAAACTGAGTTGGAGAATAGAGAAACGACTTACCCATGGTCATGTGGAATAAAGAGCAGAGTCGAGAGTTGGACGCAGGGCTCTCTCCAAATTCCATAATCTCTCTATAGGCCTACACTCCATGTAAGAAGAAAAGATAAATAAGGAAATAAGGACATAACCTTGGAAAACCTCCACCTTAAAATGGTATAATTCTAGGAAGGATTGCTGATACACTATGGTACAACGTAGATTCTTGGCCAGAATCTAAAAAGACAAAAAATTATAGGAATAAATTGTTTTCAGTTATGTCTGACTTTTTGTAAATCCTTTTGGGGTTTTCTTGCAAAGACGCTGGAGTGGCTTGTCACTTCCTTCCCCAGCTCATTTTACAGATGAGGAATCTAACAGTGTTAAATGACTTGCCCAGAGTCACTCAGTAAGTGTCAGAATCTGGATTAGAACTCAGGGAGCTGAATCTTCCTGACTCCAGGTCAGGGGCTCTATCCATTGTGCTATTTAACTTCTACAGGAACAAGTACTTGGAGGGTAAGAAAGACAGGAAGGAAGGGAGGGAGGGAGGAAGGAAGGAAGGGAGAGAGGGAGGAAGGAAGGAAGGGAGAGAGGGAGGAAGGAAGGAAGGGAGGGAGGGAGGAAGGAAGGAAGGGAGGGAGGGAGGAAGGAAGGAAGGAAGGGAGGGAGGAAGGAAGGAAGGAAGGGAGGGAGGGAGGGAGGGAGGAAGTCAGATTGTTCTGCTTGACCCCGGGGACATATCTAGATTGATGTTGCAAAGGGCGAAGTTAGTGCTGAGAAATCTCCAAAAGAACAATATGTCACTACAAGAGGACACGCTTCTCTCATCCCTAGGGGTCTTCAAGGAAAGAATGGATAAGCACATTTTGACACGCTCTTGTACCAAATCAAATGAGCTCGGTGCCTTTGGGACATAAATTTAGGTGCTGAGATGTTGATTTTGAGGTGCGGATAGGATGCCATTGGAAATTTGACCTTAGGTTTGGGAGAAAGATCATCTCTTGAGATAATGATTTGACTTTCTACACGGTCAAGGAAGAAACTGAAGTGGTGAACATTGGAGGGGGGGAAGAGAAGAAGAAGGAGGAGGAAGAGGAGGAGGAGGAAGAGGCAATGATGATGATGATGATGATGATAACAATGCATTTCACTGAAGAGTTCTTGCATTGATTTATAGAATTGGATGGAAGAAAGTGACAGAATCTTGGAGATTTTGTACCCTGAACAGAAAAGGAATGAGAATAATTTTGGAAAGAGGAAAATAAGGAGAATATTTTATTTCTAGAACCTAAAGGGGAGCGTCAAGTGCTCCAAACAGATCAAGAATAAGGACTGCGAGAAAGCTCTTGGGACTTTGGATGAGAAGGTGACCTTGGAAAAAGCAGCTTCTGTAGAGCAGTAGGGAGGAAAGCCAGATTCCAAGAGGAATGAGTGGGCAGTGAGGCAGCAAAAGCATCAGGTGGAGATTGTTATGGGCTTGGCACAGAGCCGGCTGCAATAAATGTTTGCTGAACTGAAAAGGGGTGTGCATTGTTCTCTTTTGCTTTTGATCCCTTAGGAGGACCAAGGGGAAGAGAGCCCCTTTTCAAATCCAGAACAGTTTTGATCTGCAAAGATACCACATTCAAGCCATCCCATGAGTAGGGTGGCATTGGACTGTGTGCATTGTGCTTCACCTTCATTACTATCATTTGGGTAAAATCAGGATGGGATGACCATCAAAGAAGAAAAAGAAGTCCTACAAATTTCTAGTAAGTAGAGCTGTCCCCAAGAAAATTAGATGATCTCATGAAGGGAGAAATGGAACAAGCACCTACCTTGCCAGATACTGTGTTAAGAGTCCAAAATAAGACTTTTTTGATCCTCATAACAACCCTGCTCTATTAACAATCCCAATTTACATTTGGAACACTGAGACAGACATACACATTTTCCCAGAGCCACACATCTAGTAAGGTTTTGACCTCACATCTTCCTAACTTCAAGCCCAGCACACTAGCCACTTAGCTACCTAAGAAGAGAGTCAGTTCTCTCCTAGATGCCTTCCAGACGTGATTGACTGCCCACTATCAAGTAGATTCTAGAAAGGATTCTGGTTAGGTACATATTGGACTCTGCATCCCCTAAGTTTTCTCCGGCCCCTAAGTCTTCTACCTTCCACGACTCTGAGTTGTGATCTGTGAAAATCAGAGAGTACTGTTGTACATTAAGAGAAGCTGGGAAGAGCAGTTCCGCCTTTATCCACTTTAGAATTGACTTAATGACTTTTTAGGCACCAAGCCAACAAGGGGCCCTGGCATTTTCCTGCTCCCTCCAATCTACTTTCCTGATCATTGACTAGCAAATCCTCTTCAGCTAATTTCAAATCTATCAGATTTGGTTATATGGGCTCCCTATCCCTGAAAGGAAATAAGGATACAGTGTTAGGCCTTCCCTAGGTGCAATATCTCACATTAACTTTGCAGATCCTTGAGAGGTAGGAAAGAATTTCTTGTTTCTGCTTAATTACAGCATAGTTTTGTATGTCCTTCATAATCTGGATTTGCTATTTTTTGTTATTTATTTGTAATCCTTCAGGCATACCTGTATCATCAAAGAGGTACTTCTATCATAGATTTGAATTGGATGAACTTTAAAGATCCCTTGCCTAAGTCCCTCAATTTACAATTGGGGAAACAAAGCCTCAAAAATGAAGCATTAAGTTGCAAAGGTACTAAGTGCAACAGCTGGAGTTTCCATCCAGGAAGTCAGTCCCTAAATCCCATTCTTTTCCCACTGCAGCTTGAAGCCTTTTGCCAATAGATCCAGATTTTCTGATTTACTACTATTTCTAAAGGAATAAAAATAGAAGTTGTTCATCTAGGACTTGGTGATGTTTAAATTGCCAGAAGCACTTTCTTTGTCTTTTCATATAGTCAGAAAGAGTTGGTACCAGCCAGGACAGACAGTGAGGAGGCCAAGTTTGAGCCCAGTGAACCCAAAATTATTTGTCATTGAGATTTCTTTGAAACCATGAGGGCTAGTTTATCATAGTACTAGGCTCTGCATTCAGGAAGTGACACCAAAGTGAGATTCCCAGCTTGGTTATTGTCTAAGAATTTAGATGGGAATGGGAGAGGAGATATGGTGGATGGCAAGAGATCTGAGAACAAAAGTATACCATAGAAGACTCGGGAAGGGTATTAAGAAAATGGTTTTAATTTCATACAGATTTGAGATGCCATGCTTGAGGCTCTCTGATGATCATGCAGAGGTCAAAGATTGTCCAGTTTGGAGAAATGGTTCTTTGGGGAATTTGTTTTGGATCATTTGCTTGTGGGGATTCCTTTTTAATGAACAATGAGGTCATTCAAGATTCCAGAGAAGACCAACCACCCTGAGTACAATTCCTCATGAGGACCAGAGGGAAGATGAAAAAGCTTGCCCATCAATTGGGGAGAGCCCACAGGTTTGTCCAAGGGTTGTGGCCTGGCTGGACCTGGAATGCCTGCAGAGGAGCAGCGCTCCTTCAATAATTTATCACTACTATCCTGTGCTAAAACCAATAACATGAATTATTTCAGGCCATGATATTATTAAAGTGTCAGACTGATTTGGGGTTGAGAGGGAAAAGTTGGCAGCAAACCCAGTAGCCCATAAAGAGCAAAAAAACGTAATTTGTTCCTTTTTTTTTGTAAGCACGGAAAGAGAACTTATTTTATTCTTTGACTAATTTTGTTTATGGTTGAGGTTATATCTTCTAAGTATACCAACTAGTCTCCTATCAAACGAGCTCTTGTGTAGTTTAGGGGCGGTTTAATAAAGCCTCAAGAGTCACAGACTTTGGCCATCAATTTTAGCATGAGGCAGGCTGCCCATCACAGGCCAACTTAGCTGACTTTCCACTGTGCCTGGGATGTCCTTATGTATATACAAAGTTAATTTGCCAGGCCCAAATATTCTCTTGTGTAGGAACCCAAAGGTATTAATTATTAAATTTAAGGAACTCTGAAAACTAAGTATATAATTAATAAATGTTATTATTTAATGACAAGGCCTAGGAATCTTTGGAAAAATTTTATTTCCATGCTTCAAGATTTAAAGATGACTCTTCTTTATTTTATTATTTTCTTTGTTACTAGTAAATTATTTTTGAAGCAGTCCTTTCTCTTATGGAGAAATGTAATGTTTCTCATTGACAAGCAGAAAACTTATTCCAGTGAATGAGACACTGCCATCCTTGTCCTTCTCTCTCATCAAAAAAAGTGAACATAGTTCACCCCAAGGGTATAAGACTGAAGCAAATATAATAAGTCTAATGAAGAATTCTAAGCAGTAAACTTCTGCTTTATATGTCCTGTGGCAAAGCTGTGTCTATCAGTATGACTCCCTTGCTCCTCCCCCCAGTTCCCTTCTTTGAACCTTTCATGGTGTGTACTATGGCTTGTACTATGAATAAATGAAATCAGATCATTTATTAAATACTTCCAATGTGCCAAGTACTGTGCTAAGCACAGGTGATACAAATACAAAAATCAGACAGCTTTCAATTACCCTTAAGGAGCTGAAACCATCCCAGAGGGCAAGGAGCTGTCCAAGGTCCTGAATGGATGGGGGGGGGGAATCATGGAACCCTGTCCTGAAGGAATGGTGATGTTGATCTGATTTACTGTCAGAGCAGGAGGCAGAAAGTGAGGAGAGGAAGGGGGAGGCAAGAAGGGAAGATGCCTAGAATATAGAAATAATGTTTGGAATCTGCTAGGCATCCTGTCAGCATACAGTAGGTGCTCAACCAGTGCATCTTTCCTTCTTCCCCTATGCACTTTTTACTATTTGGTATTTCCATAGTTTTTTGGTGTTCGTGTAATCTCCATGAAACCTTTGTTGAAATTTGACTTCAGATCCTTGCTAATACAAAGATTCAGTTAAAAAATTAACTTAAATTCTCTTAATCTCAGTTTCCTCCTCTGTACAATGAGGATGACAATAGCAGGGCTTACCTCGTGGGATTGTTGTGTAATACAAAGAGATGAGATAAAGTGCTTTGCAAACTCTAAAGGACAGTGTAGATGTCAATGGTTTCCATGATTAATATTATCAATCAATAATAGTATAGACAATGTGATTAGTATACATTATTATCATCATACTGTTACATGAGAGATATGACATGATGTAAATGACTTTTCAAACTTGACAACTTTATTGATGCTATTACTCAAATGACTCCAGTGGATCTGTGATCTCCTGGGCACAGAGATTTCCTCTGCAGGTATGCTAAGGATGATTCCTCCTGACCTATCTTTGGAGACTCATTCATAACACAAAGGACCCATCAGCCATCACCACAGCTGGTGACCTTCTTAGTGACCTTCTTTGCAATCTCTAGACAGCAGAAGGTTGTCAGGGGAATATACATACTGACCACAGGTCCACGCCACTAGATATATGGTCAACCCATCTTTTTAACACTTAAAAATAATAACTTTGAAATAGTAGAGAACAGAATGACCTCACATGCTATATTGATGCTTTGGAGTTACAAAGAGTCAGACACAACTGAATGGCCAAATAACAGCAACAAATAACTGGTATTTATGTAGTATTTTAAAGTTTATAAATTATTTACAAATGTATGTAAAGTATGTGTGAAAGTCTGTATCTACATATACATACATGCATTCGCAACCACCTGGAAGGTAGATGCTATTGTTATCTTCATTTTATAGATAAAAAAAAGCAAGGGACCTAGAAGTCGTTCAGGTTTGCACAGTTTCTGAAGCCAGATTTGAACTAAAGTCTTTCTTATTCCAGTTCCAGAATCACCAAAACACTGACTTTTCCACCAACCCATTCCTTTGATGATATCTTTTGCTCTGATTCTTCAAAATTCCTTATTTGGTTATTTATTATGGTCTTCTTATCCTCTCAACCCCCACCATACTTTTCTCCATTGTCTTGTCTGATCCACATTTTCTAGTCTTTTAGAGGTCATAATGTTCCATGATTCACTACCACCCACAACCAGAAGAGAATTGGTATTAAAAATGATGGCCCTTGTATCAAGGACCAATTTGGTACCATTGAAAAAGTTTTTCAATTTCCTGAAGCCCATCTGATTGTCTTGCTTCCTCCTATTCAAGTTTGAAGCTAACAATGTCAGCTGGTACTGTGTGATCTAGATAACACACACTTATGCATAGAAGTAGGTGTGCATGTGTGTATGTGTAGCAACAACATGATTATTAACCAATTAACAAGCATCATTAGTGTGTTCTAGCACTCTTCTTCTTTCATCTGAATTTTGATATTCCTCTACCACCTACCATAGGTGCACACAATAGGTGATTAATGATTGTTGAAGTGAACTGAATTGAACTTGGATCTCATCATATGGAAGTTTCCAAGGGCAGTTTGGCAAAATGGATGGAAATCTCACCTTGGATTTTGAAAGCATTGTACTGGGTTCAAGTTCTGCCCCCAGTACAGAGTAGATGTTTGACACTAAGCAAGTCATTTAATCCCTCGATGTCCTTAGACGACTCTCTGAGGATATATTACAGAGTAGGTGCTATCAATGGGAGCTCTTTCATCAAAATCCCAAATCAGGACCAGACCCCCCAAAAAACCAACAAAAAGAGTATCTTTGCTCTTTTCTCATTATCTCCTTGGAAGTTGCTCACTCTTTTCTCTAATCGAGTTTGGGAAATCCAATAGGAAATTCATGTGTCTTCTAGTGCTTTAAAAGTGTTCCCAAAGGTCTAGGAACCTCCCCAAAGTCAATAGGTCCTTAGGAGATCAGTCTGCTGACTGAGTTTCTGAATAGCAACTTCCATTACTTCTACACAGTTGCCAAAAAAATTCCTAAGGCATAGAGCTGACCACATCTCTCTCCTTCTCAAAATGCATCAGTGGCCTCCTATTATCTGTATGATAAAAGTAAGTCCTCAGTTTGCTGAAGACCCTTTGCAATCAGGATCCAGTCACCAGACATATTTTACATTACTTAATAGATTGGTATGATCCAATCAAACCGAACTATTTCCTATCTCTCACACAATATACACATTTCCCCACCCTTGGGCCTTTGTACCATTCCCTAGGCCTGGAGTGTTTTCCTTTTTCACCTCTGCTTCATAAAATCCTTAGCTGCTTTCAACTCTCACGTCATGGGCTGTCTCCTATAGGAAGCCTTTTTGGATCTCCCTAGTCAGCATTTCCAAATTATGGACCCAATGGTTCCAATTTTATAAAACCCGAGATATTAAAATCTTGAATTCATGTCACATTTGATACATTTTTCCATCTGGAGTTGTTGCCAAATTTGTTTCACCTTTCTCTTCTTGAAGGTCTGTGGGGAAAGAGTCCATTTTGGGGTGTCCTAAATACATTTTAGAACTTTGTAAGATGGTCCAAGGTCAAACTTGAGAGCTTCTGAATATATCATCTAAAAATGGAAGCCAAGACAGCTGGATATCTTCCAAAAAGGGCCAAAGTACTCCTCTTGGTTTGCTGTTCATTTCAGTCTTTCAAAGAGTTTATGATGCTGATAGAATACTTCCTGGGAAAGTTGAGGCTACCCAGGCCTCTAGGCTGGAGTTTTCATCAATCTTACCTATATGGGGCAATTAGGATAATAAAATTTAGAGCATACAGATCTCAAAGATCACCAGTCCCACCCCTTATGTTTTTCAGCTTCAGCTTACAGTTTACCAGTATTTATGGAGTACTTGGGACAGTTGGGCAAAAATGGATGTAAACCTGACCTTGGATTTCGAAAGCATTGTACTGGGTTCAAGTTATGCCCCTAGTGCCTCCAGGTTCAACTATAAGAACCTCTGACTTTTAAATCCCTTCATCACCTGGTCTCTCCTCCTTTCCCTTTATTTGCTTCTTACATCTTCCTTTCTTCTGCACACTTTTCAATTAAATGACACTGACCTCACTCCTGTTCTTCACGCATGATGCTCCATCTCCCAAAGAGGTTGGCACCTTTGCCCAGGCTGTCTCCCATCCTTGCAATGCTCTCCCTCCTCATCTCACCCACATGACTTCCTGGGTTTCCTTTCAGTCTCTGCTATAACCCCACCTTCTACAAAGGTCTTCCCCAATCCTTCCCTCTGAGACCTGCCACTCCTCAATTTATCCTTGAAGAAACACGGTTATTTGCATGTTGTCTCCCCTGTTTGAAGCTGTAAGGCAGGGGTGGGGAACTTTTTATCTTCCAAGGGGCATTTGGATATTTATAACATTATTTGTGGTTTATATTTGGTCAAACATTTAATGAATTCACCCTTAAAAAGCTCCCAGATTGACCGAATTTTGAGGCTCTGCCTGTGGTTGGTTTGGCAACACGAGACCAATATGGTGGAGGTTCCCCACCTCTGCTTAAGGGAAAGGGCTGGGGTTTTGACCTTCTTTGCATCCTGGGAGCTTAGCACAGTGTCTGGGTTACAGGCACTGTAGACATAAATACAAAGAGGAAGTGGGCCCTGCCCTCAAAGACCTTTTAATGTGCTGGGGAACGCACCCAGACTCAGAAAATAAGGAGAAGACCTTTGAGGAGGAAGAGAAGGAAAGAATGAATAGAAGGACATGGAGAAGCTGCTGCCCATGGGAAGGGGACACTCAAACAAAGGCTTGGAGGAACATAAGGGTCCTTTTCAAGCAGAAGAGAAAAGGGAGCTGTTTCAAGTTTGCAGGGCAGCTTATAGCTCATTAAAAAAAGGAGGGAGGGAAGGGCAGAAGCCGGAACTCAACACTTTAAATAAAAATATTTATTTTATTTTAAAGATAAAGGGTTAAACTTGTTGACTGGTGAGGTCCCTTCCAGGTTCCAATCCATGAGTCTCTAATTGCCTCAATTTCTCTTTTTGTATGACACATTCAGAAGGGAAATAAGCATGTCTCGGAACACAATAACATGTCCTAAAGTTTGTTTCAAACGTGTCCTAAAGTTTATTGTTTTATGGGATATTTTTCCTCATGTGACCTTGGGAAAGAACCTTTGGGCTTCAGTTTTCCCTTCTGTAAAGAGAGGTGGTGGTTGGGATTATCCTGACAATTCACAGGCTCATCATTGGATTAGAAATTTAGATATTAAAGATCCTTTAGAGTTCATGCAGTCAAACCTTATTTTACAAATGAGAAAACTGAGACTCAGAGCAGAAGAGGGCCTCAGAGAGGAAGGAGTTACGCAAATAAGAAGAGGTCACAGCATCTTACTCCAAACCCTGAATTACTTTCACTGTCCATCACTACATCCCAAGATGCTTTGCGGTCCCTTGGGGAATATGCTGATTTGTTGGCTAGTTTTGCTGCAGTGTTGTGAGTTTTCTTTACATTTCTCATTCTTTGCTCAAAAGACTAGTTCCATATTATTATTATTATTATTATTATTAATTCCATATTATTAGTTTCAAGATCCTATATGGACTTGGGATGGAAAAGCAAAGAAAATCACTGATTTTTTTTAAAGTCACAGACTAGGAGCTGGGATTGGCATCCCTATTTTGCCATTGTTTCAGGCCTCAGGAAGGCCTCTACCTCCCCTGAGCCTCAGTTTGCCCCTCTGTAAAGTAAGGGTGTTGGCTAGGAGACTGAGAGAAGCCTTTCCTTGATCTACAGTGCCAGCTACTCTGCTGTTCCTAGTCCTTGAGTGGACACAAGTTACAAGTAAAGACCTGGTCTTTGTCCCTTTCCAACCCATCCATCTTTTATCTGAATGAAGGGAAATGACGGCTTTTCTGAAAAGCCATTGATCTAAAGGAAAGGAAGAAAGGCCACTCTGGATATAGTAGTGACTTCAAACAAATAGTTTGAGGGTGGGGAGAAACAGACAGTGAGGAGAGAGAGAGAGAGAGAGAGAGAGAGAGAGAGAGAGAGAGAGAGAGAGAGAGAGAGAGAGAGAGAGAGGAAGGGAGGGAAAGAGAGAAGGACAGAGACAGGGACATAGAGAGGCAAAGACAGAGAGGGAAAGCAGAAACCAAAAGGGAAAGCCATTGCTTCCTTGGGTTTCCGACCTAATCTGGTCTCCACTTTTCCAGCTGGTGGCACTGTTTTCATGAAGAAGAGATGCTCACTCCCCGGGTTTGCCATCCATCTGATCAGGCATCCTGGTTCCCTCCCTGAAAAGGCTTTTTTAAAAATCCTCTAAGAAACCATGGTCCTGCCTGTTGACTAGGAAATCATCTCCTCTGAGAATCTGCAGAGTGCAGGTGCTTGGGGTGGAGGTGGACTTTCCCCCCCAATCTGGCCCTTTGTGTACTCTTGATCTTAGGAGAAGGGGGCTTCCCTGGCGCCAGCTTGGGTGGGCTTGCTAACTTTGACTAGAATTCAAGGAATGAACAACATTGAAGACAAATATCCCACAGTCCCCTGGTTGACTCCATTGTTAAGCAGGGGCCTGGGAGCCCCTTTGGCTGTCTCCTTCAAAGCCCAAGTGAGGGACAGAGGCAGATAGCACCAGCAGGATCACAACTCTGCTCCAGGTCATTCCTCGGCTTTCTTATGTGACACCCAAGAGGGCAACCATCAGCCAGCACCCTTGAAGAGGACGGGGAGCTACATCCCCCTCCTAGGGAGAGCTACCAAAAATACCAAGTGGTTCTGACCCCTCCATCTGCCATCTGGGAGGATTGTTCCCCACCTCCTCGAAGGGCCTGAATCCTCCCCCCCCCCCCCATATGTGCTGACTGTACCATCTGCCTTGTCTCCATCTGGGAGCGATGCCGTAAGCCTACACAGATGTAGCTGCAACCAGCGCCTCCATAGGGCAGACACAGTGACCTCCCAGCCCAGTGCAACCCACTCTGTGCTCTATACAGTAATCCATCAGTCTGCATTTTTTTTACTCTGAAGCTAAAAGCAGTGACATCTTCTTCCCCTTGTGATCAGCCCCTGATTGTGTTCTGTTTCTCTCTTCATTTCCAGGAGAATGTTTATATAATTTACATAACACTTAGCATCATCTCACTAATCAGTCCCCAGCATCTCTTCTATTCCACTCCCCCCGCCCCATTGAGGGAACCCTCCCAACACATAAGGGAAAAGGTTGAAATTGCCATGGAAGGAAGTCACCTGGACAAGGTCACACAGAATATTCAACCCAAGTGTGGTTTTCCCATTCTCATCAAGTCAGTAATGGGTCATCAGTGATCTGATAAATATACAAGAAGGACTATAAGACCACGGGCCTAACTGAGTCCTCAGAACCAAACGGCCCAATGCCTTCATTGTATAGGTGAAGATACTTGTCCAAGATCACACAGATCATAAGTGCTAGAGATACTTTGCTGACCCCAAGTTAGTTCTCTTTTTCAAGAGAGCCAGAATACTGGACTCTCAGACCTGGAAAATGTCTCTGGGATTTGTCTAAACCCTACCCAGAAAAGAATTCCCTTCTGGACAAGGGAGCAAATAACATTTGTTTGAAGACCTCCACTACTGACTTTCCCCAGCCCCTACACATGCAGCAACCCCTTCCCTCCCTAAGAAAGTCCTGAAGGTTTGGAAGTTTTTCTTCATGTGTGAAACATGAATCTGCTTCTTTGAAACTTCTCTTCCTGGTTTTGTCCTCTGGGGCCACAGACTATTCTAGGTGACTAGATGGTAGAGGATAGAGAACCAAGACTTGAGTTTGAATCCTCTCTTAGATATTTATTAGCTATTTGGCCTTGACCACATCCCTTCTCTCCTGACTTCCCTGTCCTCACCTCCACAATGAGGGGGCTGCGCTTCAAGACCTTTAATGTCCCTTGCATGTGCCAATCTATGATCCTATGGTTCTTCTTCCCAGTGACAGACCTTCAAATTTCTGATGATGATGATGATAGCAGCATCTGTGATACAAACATACCTCCCTCAATTTCCTAGTGAGGGAGGGTTTCATTTTCTACACTATGGAATCCTTTCTAGCTTCCTCACAATGACAGAAGAGATTGGCCATTACCGACAGCAAAAACACGTGGGAGATTTAGGGGTTATGAGAATCTCAAGTCATTTGAGAGGGTTGAACAAGCCTTTGGTGAAGGGACTTCACCTCTAGCTCCTTCTGGTAGCCTTGGGACAGCAGCTCAGACCAGGCCAGACCATTGCTAGAGTACTAGCCTCTTCATCCTCCTCCTCCTCCCTCTTCTTCCTTATCACATCTCTTTTTCTTTCTCAACTTGGACATATATTAATAGCTCATGAGCCTGATTTCAATACTGATGTGGAAGCTTTGATCCACCCTTTCCCTGATGGGCAGCTTAGCGTCCTCTGCTTGCTCCTGCGTGCTTTTCACATTGGCAACAGATTTAGTCAGCTAATTGTCTCAGAGGTTAAGAGTGCTGGGTCTGGAGTCAGAAAAACTTGAATTCAAATGCAGCCTCAGACATTTACTAAATGTGGGACCCTGGAGAAGTCATGTAACTTCATCATGCCTCAGCTAACTCAAATGTCAAATGATGATAACAATAGCAGCCATTTCCCACATTTTTTTTGAAATTCAAAAGAAATACTACTTGTGAAATGCTTTGCAAACCTGAAAGATGTATATATCACTGCTAGCTATGTCCATTATTACTTAGCCAACATTTAGCTTGAGTGTAGACAATTAGTGTTGACCCTCTGCGACTTACTGAGAATCCACCAGCTTCAGACTTTCCTAACTACAGGTAGGTTTAAGTCACTAGGTCTAGGGTTGATTTCATTCTAGATGGGCTGGCAACCAGAAACTAAGGAATTCTGGATTTAAGCTTGCCTTCTAGAACTAAGCCAGCCAAGAATTTCTTCTTTCATTCCACTTGAGGAATAGAAAAGCTTCTTGGTCCCACAGGGCAAAGTTTCTCTTTAAACAGGAATACATATTTTTGTGTTTTTTAAATCAAATAAATTTTTCCTAGGTAATTTATTTTTCCATTTCAGCATTATTGTTTCTTATTTTCCCTTGTCTAGCTTATTCCATTGATCCATCTTTCTATTTTTTTAAACCATTATCAGATGGTTGGATGATTTTTGCTTTATAATATAGTTTGAAATCAGGATTGTCTCCCTCCATCATTATTTCTTTTTATCATTTCCCTTGACATTCTAGATATGTTGTTTTTCCCAAATAAATTATATTATTATTTTATCAAGTTTTATAAAATATCCCTTTGGTAAATTCATTGATATGCATATATATATATATATATATATATATATATAAATTTAGTGTAAAAAAAGTATAAATTAGCTTTGTTAGTATTGTCATTTTTATTATATTGACACAGCCTAACCATGAGCACTGAACATTCCTCTAGAGGATTAGGTTGTTCTTTAAAGAGCACCTTGTAATGGAATCTATCTAACTAGGCATGCATGTGGTGCTCACTTGCTATTACAGAAGGAATGGTGTTGATGCCAACCTGACCAGTAGGATCATTTTCCCCTGGATTGCCTAGGTGCCCAGGTGGTGTATAATCAACACCATCAGAAAGCAGGCAGCTGCTCATGATCTTGCCTGGGGTGCTTTCCTCTTTCATTCATTCAACAAACTTCAGCAAAATTCAATAATCATCTCATGTGTTCAGAGTATTCTGCTAAATAATGGGAGAAATATTAGACTTAAATAACATTGCCTACCCTTAGAGAGCTTTTAGGGACTAACACAAGCACCCACACAGATAAGTAAAATATAAAATGTTGCATTACAGAGCAGAAAATATAAAATGTTGCATTACAGAGCAGAAAGTACTATGTAAAATATGGAGGGTTGGTGATTCTTATGGACCAGAAGGAGTAGGGGAGATTTTGTAGAGGTGGAGCATCTGAACTGGGTAAGTTTTCATCAGGTCAGGAAGGGGGAGGCTGGGAGGGTGTTCCAAGAGGAGACTGGAGGATGCTAGATTTAGAATGCCAGCTCATGATCTACTAATCACTTTTTCTTAATTTTACAGGTAAGGATAGTCCAAATCTAGTTGAGCCTTCATGCTGTCTCCTAGTGGGATGGAACTATGCCTTCTTGTACATATTTCATAACATTGGACATCACATCAGACACATGGAAGGTATCCATAAATGCTGTTGATTGATTATATAATCACACATCTTCTTTTACCGAAGGTCAAATAACATTTCCCGGATATTGGGCATAAAGAAGAAGAATCAGTGTCCTTTAGTTGAGAAAGCACTAGACAGGTAGGTGGGTGAAACTGGAGCTAAATCCTACCTTAGAACCTGATTGGCTGCCTAACCCAGAAGAGATCCTTTCAATTTTCTAGGCCTCAATTTCCTCATCTAAAAAAATGGGAATGATAATGAGATTTACTTCATAGGGATCAAATGGGATTATGTATATAAAATGCTTTGCAAACTTTAAAGAGCCATAGATATGTCGGAAGCTGGTGGAGACAGTTTCCTCCTCAGGAGTTCATTATAGCAGTATTTCATAGAACTGGTCAAAAGAAAATGTCAGCCATGTTACTAGTTTTGTTGTTATTATTATTATTATTATTAGTGCTACCATTATCACAATCAACATTATTCGTTAGCCTGACACTTCTTTCTAGCTATGCCATAGAAATTGCATCAGGGGAATGATTCTCTAGCCCCATCTCAGGGAGGCAAAACTGTTTTTTCTTTTCTTTTTTTGGTCTTCTGTGCTGAATCCAACAGACCAACACACCTGAAGGCAACTGAAATGTGCCTGACAACTGTCATTAGCAGACCCCGACTGCCCAGACCTTGTCTTTTCACCAGGGACTTATTTCCCTCCTCATCAGATTGCAGCATTTACTATTTTGGGGGCGTGAATACTTTTTTGTGGAGGTGCATAAACCAGACCATCACCTGAATGGAATGTGGGGAAAAAAGAGAGAAAGAAAATGTGTGCTTCTAAATTATGCAAAGGAAATTTGACTGAGTATAAATAGACCTTGCAGTCAACCAACTTGCCGTGTGATTTCAGGCTCTGTGGGAGACACATGTGACCTCCCTTATAATGAGATCTAATACTGATATGAGGCATTAAATGTAGAAATCATGGATAATAAGCATGGGGGGGGCTAGGGGTCAAATAGTATTCTCAATTTAATTTGTAAATGTATATATGTGTATATGTATCTATGTATTGCCATCCTCTCCTCTCCAGCCCCATAGAATATAAACTCTTTAAGAGTGGGATTTTTGCTGATTATGTGTATTTGAAACCCCAACACCAGGAACATGGTTCATACATTATAGATGCTTCTTGGTTGCTTGATTGATCATAGGTATTGATGGGACAGTATGCAGAGGTTGGGGGGACAGAACTTAAAACAAAGCCACAAGATTAGAAGAGTGAATAGAGATGAGAAGCACTTTGCTGTTGTTGTGTTGCAAAATTCACACAGCTAAGTATGAATTAAGTGTCTGAAGCCAATTTTGAACTCAGGTCCTTCTGACACCAGGGCTGGTGTTCTATCTACTGGGCCATCTAGCTGCCCCCTAGAATCACTTTTTTTTTTTAAAAAAAGATATAGTCTTGTGAGAAAATTTTGGAGCCAGAGGAAAGAAATATGAGGAAGGGCATTTGGGTACAGATCAATAAGAACAGGAACAGAATCCACACCTCCAATGTACCTGGCAATGTGTTAAGGGCTGAGGATAAAGGAAGAAAAGAAACAAAGATAATTTTTGTCATCAGAATTTACTATAGACCACCTAGACAGAAAGAGAGAATAGATGATATTTGATATCCTCGGTTTCTTCACCTTTCTGTCACAGAGGCAGGACATGTAGCAATTGGGGTGGGTGACTTCAGCTCTCTGGATACTTCTTGGAGGTCTCTCCTTTTGCCAAGAGTGAAGAGCTCATTTTTTTCTTGACTTGGTTGTTAGGGAATGAGTCATCCCAAAGATGCATTGGTCAGTGACCCTGTCACAACTCAAACTGTCCATTTGAGCTATTATAGGGACTTCAGGTTCTAGGTGTCACCTCACTGTTCTTCAGTTCCAATGAAGAGGGCTGAACTTCCCTTCATGGCCCGTGGACATTCACCAGGAGCAAAGGAAGGAAAACTATTCAGGTGTGAGCCAGGTAGCTGGCTCAGCCAGACAATTTGGCTTTGACACTTATGGTTGTGGGGACCCAGGCAAGTTCCCTGAGTCTCAGTTTCCTCCTTTGTTAAATCCTGCTCAGATGGTCAGAAATGCAAATGCCATTGCTGCTCTGCCCTCATTAGTATGATGACCACCTGACCACTCTCTGGTCGACCTTAGAGTCCCTTGATGATTGTGACTACTTACAGATGTCTCATTTCAGCAAGAGATGATGTCAGTTAGAGACATTTTCCCAAGTATCACTAATTTGAATTCCAATGCAAGCAGGGGCATCAGGAACTTCAAAGTACATCTGTGTGGAAGGAGGTGGAGTCCACAATGATGAATCCTTGACATGAGGGAGCTTACCTGCACTCTATCACAGCCAAACAGTTGGATGCATACTGCCTGAAGGAGGGAGACCTGATTCCCCCGTTATGGATGGTAATCCCATCGAGTCTTGTTCACTGATGTGTGGGCCGTGCTGGAAAGTGATACAGCTAGGGGAGAATGTGCTCAGAGATAACACTTCAGACTGACAGAGTGTACACTTGGCTTTCTTCTGTGGACTTAGTGAAGATATTTCCTAACTGGAGTCTAAACATCACCCACACAGAGGCTCAGGAGAAGGCCCAAGTTTCCATCTGATGCCCTCAGCTACTGGAAAGGGGACAAACCAATACCTCACACATGCTAGGTGTTTAATAAATGGTTGTCAGTCGATTGACTTTTATTGGTCTACCAGTGGCCAACAAGTTCTACCATTTACCAAACAAGATAATATAATTTCCGTGGACAAGCCCAAAGAGCATCCCTAAGTCCCTGGGATCTGGAGATCAACTCCTTTGATATTGGTAGGACCCTGAAGTGTAGACACCTGTATCCATACCTGTGGAGGAACTGGCATCAATTTTGTTTCCAAATGGAAACTGAGACATCAAGGCAGTTCCAGAGAAACACCAAAATAGATGTACATTCTTGGCCTATGATAGATATTAAAATATTTGCTGCTCTTGGGCCAAGTTAGCAATAATTCAATTCCACAACCCCTCCCCCAGACAGAGTAGTCTAGTGGAGAGAGAATAGGTATTTTACTTCTGACATAGTTTGGCCAAAAACATGACTTTTCTAAGTGCTTTTCAGGGCAATGAGTTGTACAAAATGTGTCCTCTTGTGTCTTTTGTTTTGTTTTGTTTTGTTTTTGTAGGGTAATGGGGTTAAATGACTTTCCCAAGACCACGTAGGTAATTATTGTGTCTCAGGCTAAATTTGAACTCATGTCCTCCTAACTCCAAAGATGCATTGGTTGGTGACCCTGTCACAACTCAAATTGTCCATTTGGGCACCTCATTGTTCTCCAATTCCAATGAAGAGGGCTGGACTTCCCTTCATGGCCTGTGGATATTCACCAGGAGCAAAGGAAGGAAAACTATCTAGGTGCTCTCTGTTCACTGCACCCCCTAGCTGCTCCCTCTTGTATCTGTAGAAGGAACTTTAACCAGGAGTTTCCTGTATGTGTGAAACTCCAGGGCCAGGCCCTCATGGCATTCCCTCTTTTGCCTAAGGATACTGGAGATCATCTTGCTCACATAAGCCTCATACATAGTAGGATCTAATAGATGCTTATTTCCCTTCCCCATATGGGAAAGTGCTGTGATGGGCACTGAAGAAAGAAAACAGACAGTCCAAAGTTCCTGCCCATGGGGATTGGATATTCTGGATGGAGAATATAAATGAACAGAAAAAAGGAGACCTTGGGAAGACTGGGTGAGAGCAGAACAGGAGGGTGGTGGTCAAGGAGGAGGCAGGAGAAGCAGCATCACCAGAGTCCAGGATGAGAGAGAACCTTGAACTGTTAGAAGACAAAGAGTAGGAAGAACAAGGGGAGGGAATGTGGGGAGAATTTTCTCTTTGAATATTCAATAGAACGTGATTTCTCCTGCCTGGTCCTGAGCTACATGCTAGGATTTTGATAAAAACAGACAAGCTCTGCCTTCCCAAGGAGTTTGCTTTTGGATCCAGGATAGAACTGGTCCCCAGAGAAGTAAATAGAAGTGGAAAAGCCCCTAGGAAGGCTTCAGGGAGGAGGAAACAGCTAATCTGAGCCTTGAAGGAACACAAGGATCCTTAGAGGTGGATGAAGGATGTTCACCTTCCAAAGTAGAGTGCCCAATTCAGGGAATGATTCTGTGATAGGGTGCAAGAGAGGAAAAATGAAGCTGCAGAGGGATCTCAGCAACAGGTAATACTTAGCTCAGGAGTTTGCATTGTGATTGGGAGCCACTTAAGAAATATGAGCAAGAGAGTAACCTGGCCAGTCAGATCTGTGCCTTGGGATGATAGCTTTTTTAGCTATAAAAATAGAAATTAACCATTCATAGAATTTTGAGCTAGAAGGGACCTTGGGAATAATTTTGTACAGTGCCTTTATTCTACAAGGGAAGAAACTATAAGGGAAATTGCGTTCACCAGATTATTCAGGCAGTTAAAAACAGATTCAGGATTGGAAGTGAGGGCTTTGACTTCCATCACGTCATGTTAACCTCAGCTTCTTTGACAATTGGTGTCCTCATCTGTAAAATGGGCTGACTGATATGCATCATTACCTGCCTCATGGATGTTAGAAAGAACAAAGGAAATAAGGAACATAAACCAATTTAAGCCATTATAAGTTAATATTATCACCTCCTTATGTTTATGAAGAAAAGAGGTAAAGGAACTCCTCCCTTCCCTTTTTTTGAAACTGCGAAGCTGGATGCCCCAAGTTCTGCATCATTACTCAGCAAGCCCAGTTTTTGCAAACATGTATTCATTCTGTGTGGAGATGAAGGGGAGCATGGCGCTCTCTCCTCCCCAGAGTCCACCAAGATGGTGCACGTAGGAGAACGCAGCTGCTCTGAAAAGGAAGAAGACGAGTCACTCTTCAGAAGTCAGAAGCTCCAGGTTCACTCGGCTTGTTGGAACCTTATGCAAACCATGTAAAGGAAAAAGCATTTTGAAGAAAGATTCCTCTTGGGAATGAAGCACTTTGCTGAGGTTTTAGAGAATATCTGAGCCAACAGCAGAAATTCGACACTGGCAGCTCCAGGGAGATCACTATGACAAGGGTCAGGAGGCCAGAAGAGGCTTGGAGCTGAAAAGGGACTTAGAGGGCAGGAAGTCAAAACCTCTTATTTTATAAATGAGGAAACTGAGACACACCATTAGCATCAATGTTTTTGGATCCATTGAAGAGCAGAAATATGCCCAAGCTTACAGAGGTCGTAGCTGCTAGATGGGGATTTAAACCTAAATCTTCCCGATGCAAAGACTAATGATCTGTCCATAATGCTGGGCTTTCATCATGGCCAAGGCCTTTGGGCTCATCCAGTCTGTCCAACTTGGGTGAAGAAACTGAAACCCACACAGGGTTAGGAGTAGGATTGGGTGACAGATTCAAGGTCATATCGTAGAAAGCAGCAGGGCTGGATTCTTAGGACCCAAGAATCCTATATTTGGAGTTAAGTGATCTTTTTCATATGAGAAAAATGGAGGTCTAGTAACCTGCCCACAGTCATGAGCTGAGCTTGTGATCTCTTGGTTCCTTGTCCAATTGGCTGATGAAGGTAGTCACTTAGAATCACTTGAGATGGAAAAATGGGCTCCTCTAAGGAGGATTGAAGTCATCATTCTTCCAACTTGGCCAATAGGGTCTTTCAGAAAGATCGTCAACTCTTAACTTTCTAAAGGAAATTGACTCTGGCACACATTCACCTAGCTTCCTAATGTCTGAAGGAAATGTCTTCCAAATATTCTTAGTTGGGGGTCACTTTCCCAAGCAGTGGGAAAGTTTCTTCTTCCTGTGAGTATTAGCATCAGTCTCTAGACCATTAGGCAGGCAGGCAGGCAGGCAGGTGACATAGGGAACCCTGAATCAGGAGAATTTGAGTTCATATCCAGTCTCAGATACTTACTAGTTCTGTGACTCTGGGCAAATCACTTAATCCCATTGGCTTCAGTTTCCTCATCTATAAAATGAGCTGGAGAAGAAAATGGCAAACCCCCTCTGATATCTCTGCAAGGAAAATCCCCAAATGAAATCCTGGAGAGTTGGACACAGCTGAAAAATGACTAAAGAACTGTAGTTCTGTAGTTAGGCCCTTTACCCTTCCAGTTAGTCATGAGGAATTAGTTCTCTTTTGCTCTCTCTCTCTCTCTCTCTCTCTCTCTCTCTCTCTCTCTCTCTCTCTCTCTCTCTCTCCTTTCCATTTCTCTTCTTTACCTCCTCCTTCTTGTTCTTATTCTTCTTGTTCTCCTTATTCTTCTCCTCCTCCCTCCTTCTTTCTTTTCTCCTCCTCATATCTCTCTCCCTTTCCTTTCTCCATCCTACCTCTCTGTGTCTCTGTCACTCCCCCCTCCCTCACTGTGCTCCTCCTTTCTCCCTTTCTTTTTGCTCCAAAGGAGCATGCGAATGTATATCCAGCAATGCCTATATAGACTTAGGAGAAATCACCCAGAACCATCCTATTTCCAGAAATAATTGTGTGCCTTCTATTTCTAGGGTTCTTGTTGAGGATGCTATTTTATAGAAGTCAGTATTGAGAGATATGTATATGGTTGAGGTAATGATTCCCTAGGTGGTCTGAATGCATGCTAGTTTCATTTATGCTAAATTGGTATGTTCATCGTGGATGTAAGAATTCCTCCATAATCCATATTCTTCAGATTCCTATTGAAGACTCTTCCCCAGAGCAAAACTATTGATATTTGGGGTTGGACTTTGCTGGATTAATTACACCAAGGTCAAAGATCCTGGCCCTTCCTACACATTTAGGAGAAGAGAAGACTCAAACAGGGCAAGGTCCTTGTCTCCCAGCATTTTGGGACTTTTGGGGTTTTGTTCAGTCAGTTGGGATTAAGTGACTTGCCCAAGGTCACACAACTAATAAGAGTTTTGTGGTCAGTTTTGAACTCAGGGCCTCCTGATTCCAGGGCTGGCACCCTATCACTACAGTGCCAGTTAGCTGCCCCTGGTCTTCTCTTTGTAGCCTCTTTGCATTGCATACAGTGATACTTAATAAATATTTGGCTTTTGTGGGATGCCATTCCTATATGGGCATGATGGTCTTGACTTTGTAATTGCCCAGACTGACGCTGGTCATTATAAACATTTAGTAGCACGCCCGGTGTATTTCTCTTGCCTCCACTAGCCGTTTCAGGGTCATGATGGCTCTCTATGGTCTCCTCTTGTTCTGTAAGATTCAGAGGCAGTCATTTCTCTGTCACCAACAAGCTGAAACTGTCCCCTCTTTTCCCAGTTCCCTGAATTAGCTCAAACAGCCAATTCTTTTTGTCAAATAAAAAGCAAGATTGCCAATCTGTCACCCAATGGAAAATGGGGATTGATTTCCATGACTCAGTCACAGGTGAGCACAGCTTTAGGGCACAGGGACAAAGGACACAATACCAGGTCCTGGCCTGTGTCTTACACTTGTCATGATCGATTGTGGGCCATAAAGGACATTTCACCCATAATTCCCATGCCTCCCCTGAGGATGGACAGCCTGCTCTCAGTAAGCAGGGACCTGTCTCACGTCATCCTTGGGGCAGCAGCCATAATTCTCCAGGATAACCAGCAACTTGCTTGCCCAGTGATGTAGAACATCCAGCTGATATAATGCCAAGGTCAGTTTTTCTAACTGAATCTAAATAGCACCCCTTCAGGCAGAGCCATAACTAGGGCAAGGTGGCTGGGGCCTTGCCCTAGGGTACCAGGGGCAGAGGGGGATGACAGTAAATGCCTCAGTAAAGTAGAAACCATAGCATTAAGGCCCGGGCACAAGAGGGAATGGAGAGCCACCAAGAGCCAGAGCAAGACTAAGGGCACCCAATAATACTCAAAGATTCTGAGGGAACAAAGAGAGAGGGGGAAAGAGACAGACTCATTTTATAAAGAATCAAAACTAACCAAACCCTTCCCAGAATTTTAACTTGGGGCCCAGGACATCCACCTTGCCCTTGGGTTTGACAGAAAGCTATGATTTAGAAAGGTTTTTTTTAATAATCATGCATATGGGTCCAAAGCTACTGGGGAGTCATCATGTAGAGCCTTTAAAGACCACAGGATAGAGGACCAGAGCACTGAAGCTCATCCATGACATATGGCAAGTACTTTAACCACATGTGCCTCAATTTGCTCTTGTTGGAGATAGAGCTGGACTGGTGCTCCACAAAGCCCCTACTTACTATATACCAGACCAGAGAAATAAAGGAAGACACTGGATAATCCCTGTCCCAAGATGTCTAATGGGGGAGACAAGGCCATCAGCCAAATATAGACAAGAGCAGGATGGGCTTAATTGTGAATAATTTCTGAAAAAAGGAGCTAATGTTCTGGAGACCTGGGAACTGCTTCAGGCAGAGGTGAGATTTGTCTGAGACTTGAAAGAATCCAAGAACCCTCCTCCTGCTAAATGATGACTAATATGGTATTGGGCCAAATTTTTCATTTAGAGGTGGAGGAGATCTCAATTTCCTTCGCATCAAGGTGACAGAGGCCTCAGGAAGACTTGACTCATGTCCATGGAGCCAACACCCAGCCATGCACATTGAACTTAAGGAAAGCCAAAAAACTACTCTCAAAACTCCTTTCCAATCACTGCTTGGGAAGGGGATAGGTCAACAACCAAACCATGGAGCAAGCAGTCATTAACAAACTTCCATGCATCTGACATTCTACACATGTACCATCCTAAAGTTTGTCACTTGAGATACCTGAGGCCTAGAGTCAAATATCAAAATAAGGAAGGGGAAAGCTGAAAAGATAATGATAAGGAATTATAGCTGCCAGTAAGGGATAATGTGTAATAAAGACCACAGGGAGAGAGAGAGAGAAAGAAAGATGGCCCTAGAATGCCCTACAGAACATAGCCTTTAAGCTGAATGTATGTAAGGGATGTGGGAGGCTGTCCCCATTTGTGGGAAGGATCAATGGGCTGGAGGCTTTGGACAAAGGACAGAGAGATTAAACAGGGCTAGATGTTCCTATGCCTGCAGGCATCACTGAGAAGAGGAGGCCCCACATGGATTCAGGGAAGATGAGTTGGGTCATGAGTAGCCAGTATGCCTGCATGACTATGGATCTGTTAAGCTTCTTAGATTCATCTTTGGAAGACTTCATCTCTTTGATCTCCTGTTACCTCAACTGTCTATGGGAGGTAAAAGAGGGAAGAATTGGGTTCTTGGTTTAATGTAATGAGGCCAAGAAATCTGTGTGATGTATTTTCTTTTTTGTTTGTTTTGGGTTTTTTTTTGGCAAGGCAATGGGGTTAAGTGACTTGCCCAAGGTCACACAGCTAGGTAATTATTAAGTGTCTGAGGCCAGATTTAAACTCAGAGACTCCTAACTCCAGGGCTGGTGCTCTATCCACTGTGCCACCTAGCTGCCCCATGACGTATTTTCTTAATGTGCTTCAATTTTACCCCAAAGGAGCCCTAGTAACAATGGGACAAGCTGCCAGTCTGGTGTCTTTAGCCCAACCTGGCACTGGAGAAGGACAGAAAGTCCAACCTAGAGTTGAGAAAGGATTGCCTTTGGAAAATGGCATGGGCCCTTCACTCATTCCAAGGCCCCTTTACCATGGGCCCACTTTGCTAGCGCCAGTCCTCTCCAGGTGTTAATATATGACAATGGCTAGGGAATGTCACATTCTAGTCACAGGGGCAAGATGCCAGCCTTCTTAGGACCATTGGCAAAATCATAATCACAATGAATACTTTCCAATTGTTTGGACCTAGAATGATAGACAGGAATGAGGGCGTAATCCTTTAACCCTCCCTATGCTCAGCTAAAGAGAAATTAACTGGTCTCAGGAATGTGGTCCCCAATGAATGATGGGAATGGATTGAGATACTCTTACTCATACACCAGGATCCCACTCTTTCAGAAATGACTTGTTCCTTGAAAAAGGAAATAACCTCAGATTATATATCGAGTTAGAATGGACCTCCAATGCCATTTTGCCTAAGTCCCCTCCTTTTACACATGGGGAAACTGAGGTCCAAAGAGGTTAAATGACTTGTCAAAGATCACAAAACAGTAAATATCAGAGGCAGGTTTTGAACCTAGTTCCTCAGAATTCAGAGTGCATGCTTTCCCACTATCCATCCTGCATTCTGACATGGCACAGAATTTTTCAGGCAGAAAGTAATGAGCTGCATTCAGGGACTCCTGCAGAACAAACACTAGAAACTCCAGCCAAAAGAAAGAAAATTGCACATGACCTGACTGGACCAAGAGTAGTGGGTAGGGTTTCAAGACCCAGGTCTTTAGAGGGTTTCTCTCTCTTCATCCTTCTTCCTGGAGGTCAGAGTACTAGCTGGTGGGCAGACAATAAGTTAGGCAGTTTTCTCTTTCCCTCTGTCCTCCTCCCTCTCTTACTCCCTCCCTCCCTTCCTTCTTTCCTCTCCCCTTCCCTCTCTCCTCTCTTCTCTTTTTATTCTCTTTCTCCTCTCTCTTCTTTCTCCCCTCCATCTTCTTCTCCCCTTTTTCCTTTCCTTTCCCTCTCTTCCTTTATTTCTTCTCTCCCTTTTCTTCTTCACTCTCTTTCTCCCATTCTCCAAGTCTCTCTCTCTCTCTCTCTCTCTCTCTCTCTCTCTCTCTCTCTCTCTCTCTCTCTCTCTCTCTCTCACTGTCTCTTCTTTCTCTCCTTTCTCCTCACCTTTAGTTTGTAGCTCAGAAGTTGGCATTACCTGATGTCAAGGTAGTCCCACCTGGGCCCACTAGATATGATCTAATTCAGCCTATTTACAAGAATGCTTCTGTGTCTTCTATCCTTTGGGTTCCTGTTGAGGATTATATTTTCAATTTATAGAAGTCATTTTTGATGGATTCCTATGTTTGTACTGAGCTATAAATTTCCCCAAAGAATCCTTGTGCTGGCTACTCCTCATTATATAGTTCTTTCCCTTCTTTCTCCAGCAAAACGGTCTGTTTATTCAGGGAGATTCAGTCAATCAGGTGTCCTATTCAACATTTCCAAAAAGAAGTCCATTTCTAATGCCATAGATGCTATAACTAGAGCCAGAAAAATTGTGACCCCAGGCAGAAAATGCCTTGTATTGGTCCCATCCAGGACCTTGGATACCACATTGAATGCCAAATGGACCAGGGTCTCCTTCACAGAGTCCAACACAGAATTGAATGTGACCACCATGTGTTGGTCTTCCTTGTGATTTGCCATACATATGACACTCTATCACTTCCAACCCTTTGCTGTCCTTCAAACTTAGGAGGTTCTCTCACCTTACTTCTACCTCTCAGAATCCCTACTTTCCTTCATAACTCAAGTGATGGCATTTCCTACATGGAATCTTTCTTGATCCATATCCAACAGCAATGTCCTCCCTCCTTGAAATGACTTTTTGTTTACCACAATATGTGCTTGCTATGTCCCCTGATAGTATAAGCTCTGGGGTCAGGGTTAATACTAAAATCTAGCAAGTGCATAGTGAAAATGGGTTGATTGGCTGACTGACAGGACCCCCAGTTGGGTGTCAGCTCATTCGAGTCACTACAGATGTCTACATCTGAATCAAATACACTCGGAAGAGAACATAAGTTCAGTATTATCCTTCATGGAAGGTTGAAGTTCCAATCAACTGGTGCCGATGGGTAAAGATTCCATAGAACTGGTCCCCTCATCCTAGTGACTCATGATAGAATTTGCCTGGGACAAAAAGCCTTCATTTGTTGCCCCCTTGCCTTATATTCTCACCCTCATCCAGTTTAATCCTTATCCTTTCATGCCTCACCTTTCTTTCCATCATACCCCCTGGATCCTTTGTTCAACCATGCACCAGTTTTTCATTCTTCTCTCTCTCTCTCTCTCTCTCTCTCTCTCTCTCTCTCTCTCTCTCTCTCTCCCTCCCTCCCTCCCTCCCTCCCTCTCTCCTTCTGTCTCTGTCTCTTCTCTCTGTCTATCTCTGTCTCTCTCTCTCTCTCCCCCCCACCTCCTCTTCCAACTCACAGAAACCTGATTCCTTCATAAAGATGCCACATCTTTGGTACATCTCCCTTGGGCTGATCATTCCTCTTCTCATAAAAGCTGACTCAGTGGGCCAAGGGAAAGAAGAGGCCCATTCCTTGTTTCCTCAATGCCATTTCCGGACCCTCATTTGTCCCCTCTCATTTTAGCAGCCTCTCCTTCGAGGGCCATTCTGTTGAACCATGTCATTTAGTGCTATTTCCTCTTCTCTGGGTCATTCAGCCTGCTTGTTTCAAGACTTCAGGTCATGACTCAGTTTTATTTTCCAACCTAGCTCCAAACAGGTACTTAA
The DNA here is from genome assembly GCF_037893015.1 of Macrotis lagotis. Lineage (NCBI taxonomy): Eukaryota > Metazoa > Chordata > Mammalia > Peramelemorphia > Peramelidae > Macrotis > Macrotis lagotis. The sequence continues at coordinate 7,877,758 of NC_133661.1, forward strand.
TAAATGACTGAAATTGAACTTGATTGGATACTTTGGGATAATCAATAACTTAGATACTGAAGTCCTCCAAATACCCTGGCCTCCCTGGCCTCCCTGTTCATCAGCCTCCTAAAATTCTATGACCCAAAGCTTCCCCAGCCTGAGCTACTCATTGAGTTGGTGGCGTTTTGTGGAATAAGGTGAGAGACATGAGGACTTCTTTTTGGAAGATCTTTGCTCAGGATGCTTCTGGAGACATGAGCTCTAATTTCACACTACAACTCTACCCATATGGCAAAAGTATGGGAGATTGGGCCACTAGAAGGGGTGAGATGCAATTCAGCTCCATCCACTCTGTTACCCAGCTCCCTTCAATAGAATAGTTCGCATGGTGAACTCTGAATTTTCTCTCTCTCCAACCCTAATCCCTAATTCCTCTGTCTCAACCTCCTTCTCCTAAACTATTTTTCATCATCTCCATTACTTTTGGCACCTTTAATCTATCACTCCTGTTTTCTAGCTTCACTTTCTTCTCTTTGGAATCTTGACTTTATCCTTGACAATGGGAATTAATCACTCACTGTCATCCACCCATGAATCCCTCGCTCGCTTTGTCCTGGTCATGCCCTGCCCATTCACAGTCCAGGAATATGGCCACCATCTACCTTCTCTTGGACCATGGCCAAGAATTCATCACCAAATGATTGTTTAACTAATGGTGAAGTTCTCTGGGAAGAATGAGGCTGGCCCTCTGTCAGTAGCCTCTGCTTGTTGCAGGATGAGAAGCCTTTTGCATCCAGTTGGCCCTTCAGTTAACACAGATTTCAAAAGCTCAGGATGATTGTATACATCAATACATGATTGGTGAATTGAGTCAAAGGAAAGCAAATGGAAGCCTTAACTTGAACTGATAGAGAAATCTAGCAAGTGTTGATAATAATGTTGATAGGAAAATGTGGTCTTGAAATTTCTGAGAATTCTCTGAGCATGTCACATGAGGAAATTTGGGAAAGGTTTATAAAAGATGCAAAGGGTAAAAATCTACAGAAAAACAAAATAGATGTCAGTCTATGACCAGAGATTTTTTTCCTACAAGAAAAGAGGTATGGGGGTAGCCAGGTGGTGCAGTGGATAGTCAGGAGGACCTGAGTTCAAACCCAGTCTCAGACACTTAATAATTATTTAGATGTGTGACCTTGGGTAAGTCACTTAACCCTATTGCCTAGTAAAAAATACATTAAAAAAGGAAACAATTATGAAAGATATTACATACATATGTGTAAATGGCTATTAGTGCTGTGCTACTACTCTAAATATGTTTAAATAATAATGATAATCCTATCTAGTAGTGAAATAGGGTGTTAAAATTTGCAAAGTACTTCACCTACATCATTGTACCTACATTCACCAGTAACTGTGTGAGGCAGGAACTACAAGCATTATTCTGCTCATTTTACAGGGAGGAAACAGAGACTTTGAGCAGGGCAGGAATTTTCCATGATTAACCCCTTTGAGTCTTGGTGGGGGCAACTAGATGGTGCCAGTTCTAGGGTCAGGAAGACCCATCTCTGATTTCATAACTATCCTCAGACACTTCCTAGCCACATGAATCCTGTAAAAAGAGCTGGAGAAGGAACTGGTGACCCATTCCAGGATGCTTGCCAAGAAAAACCCAATTGAGATCATGAACAGTTGAAGACAACTTGGAAATGGAAATTGAGCCCAAATCTTCTCTTCCTGACTCAGAGATCATCAACCAGGGAAGTCTCCAGGGTCCTGGGTGAATGCTCTGATGGTTGAAGACAAGAATCACCCAGGAGGATAGTGTGACTGAGTTACACTCTCTCCTGGTGGAAGGAGAACCTACAGCTAGAAATCCCAGAGATGTTAAAGAATGTCAGTTCTTTTGGGTGCTGATAGTTGTGCATGACCTACATGAACAGTGTGCAGCCCTTGCTTTGCAAAGATGGCACGGGGACATATCTGGTGGCTGAGAACTGACATCACAAATGCCTCCTAGACGTGAACTTCCCATTCAAGTCCAAGAGACTATTCTAATTATAGTCTGCCCTGGGGGCTACAGGACTGAACTGAGGAAAGAGTCCTGGACACATCCAGTCTGAATTAGAGTAATTCTGGAACTCTAGCCTGGAGCCAGGTCATTTCTACTCTACAGCACTCCTGGGAGCCCCGTTTGTTCCTGGTCTACCCTAAAGATGTGGATCAATTCCAGACAAAAATAGACCACGCAAAGGAATCCCCATAGTGGCCCCTAATACCAGAGCTATCCTGGGTTGGTAGGCTTAAATTGTAGTGAACTAAAGTAACCAATTGTAACGTGCATGTAACTAATGTGTGTGTGATATGTATGCAATACACATATAATAAATAATTCTTAAATGCCCAAGAATGCATTACCTTGATTAGCCAATATGGAGATGAGACAGTTTGGATAATAATGATGATCTCAAGAGACTTACTATTTAATATCCTTTAAATTAGAGTGAGTATAGTGATAAATTAGAGGTCATCCCTCAGTTGTTAATGACAACTGAGGAGCAGAGAATTTATTTTTTCCATTTTTTTAGTATTTAATTTATTTTTTATCAATCACATGTAAGCAAAAATTTTTAACATTTATTTTTTAATTTTGAGTTTGAAATTCTCTCTGTCCTTGCCTCTCATACTACAGATGATGCATTTGTAGTCATGCAAAACATTTCCATATTAACCATGTTGCAAAAGCAAATGCAGATTAAAAAAACTCCAAATCAAGGAAAGTAAAATAAGTGTGATTCAGGCTGTATTCAGACCCCCATTAGTTCTTTCTTTGGAGAAATATGCATATTTTCAACAAGAGTTCTTCAGATTGTCTTGGATCTTTGTATTGCTGAGAAGTCATTCACAGTTGATGATTGTACAATAGTGCTGTTACAGTGTAAAGTGTACCCCTGGTTATACTCATTTCAATTTGAATCAGTTCATGTAAATCTTCCAGACATCATTTCTTAATAGCACAATAGTATTCCATCACAATGTCATTCCCCAACTGATGGGCATCCCCTCAATTTCCTATTCTTTGCTACCTCAAAAAGAGCTGCTGTAAAACTTTTTGTAAATATGGATCCTTTTTTTTGCTCTCTTTGGGGGTACAGACTTAGAAGTGGTATTGCTGGATCAAAGAGGATGTATAGTTTTATTATCCTTTGGGCACGGTTCTAAATTGTTCTCCAGAATGGTTGGATTGGTTCACAATTCCACCAATAGTGCATTAGTGTTCCAATTTTCCCGCATCCCCCCTCAACTATCACATTAACCAATATAATTAGGGACCTCAGAGTTGTTTTAATTTGTGTTTCTCTGATCAATAGTGATTTTTCATGTTTTTTTGTCTTTTCATAATGCTTTGACCCAGGAGTATAGAATTTTAATGAGAGAAGTAAGATTTTTCTAGATACTCTCCTCATCTTCTAGATGAGAAACCCAGGGCCAGGAAAGGAAAGGGACTTGCCTAGGATCACAAAGACAGAGAAGCAGAGATTTGAACCCAAGATGTCTGATTCTAAATTTCAGACTCTTTCTACTATAATACAACTGGGGCTCCTCAGTTGGTCTGAATTGAGGGACGTGGGGTGGGGTGGGGTGGAGTGCACTGCAGCTGTTTTAAAACATCTCAAAGATATTTCTGTTAAAAGAGGAGAAGACTTTCTGTGGAGCTACGAATAAGTAAAAATAACAATGATAATAGCTAGCATATGGAATACATTAAGGTTTTCAAAATACTTTACAAATATCATTTTATTTGATCTTCACAACCTTGGCAAGAAAATGAATTACTATGCTTATCTTACAGAAGAGGAAACTGAGGCAGATAGAAATTGACTTCCCTAGTTACACACAGCTAGTGAGTATCTTAGGTAAGATTTGAACTCACATCTTCCACACTCCAAATCCAGTGCTTTACCTTCTGTATTATCTAGCAATCTTCAACTGTTAGAACAATTCCTAAGTGCTCTCATGAGAAAGTAAGATTCCCTTTGAAGGAAATCAAACCAAGACTAGATATTTACTTTTCAGAGTGGAGTTCATAGGTTGTTTCAGGAAGTCTCCTCCTGACATTGAGGTTCTGTGAATCTGTACTTAGCCAGACCACAATTAGTCTTGGGAAAGTTGAGGGTGGTGGTAAAATGCTGGTCCTGATTATCTTTTTTTCCTAACAGAATTTTATCACCCCCTCTCAAATTGGAATAGGCCTGGTATCCCTTTGGAAGGAAAAAAAGCATTAAGAAAGCCCACAAATTGGGCCATCAGGTCATGGATGGCCAAGAAGTGATCCCTTGGAGCCGATAATTCTGCCAGTGAAGTTGTTCAGTTGCCATATGTAATAGGACCCCAACTCTGTTCACTGCCCTGCAGAGATATCTAGCCAGTATTCAACGCACTGTTTTTTTTTACCGGTAGTGGTTACGAGGATGGTGATGACAATGATTCTGACCTGATGATGGTCAAAATGACATTGTGGTGGGGCTGGGTGATATGGTTTATTGCAACACAAATTTATTAAATATCATCTATATGTAGACCCCTGGGGATGCAAAGACATAAATCAAAAAGTCCCAGTCCTCAAGCAGCTGACCTTCTACTGAGGGAATAAATGTTAACTGAGAAATAAGCTATATTCATTTTCAAGAAGTTAAAAGTATGACTTTTTGGAGCCTATGATACCCTAAGAGAGGATCACGAAAGCTCCAAAGAGGAGGTGCTTTAAAGGAAATGAGGGATTCCCTACCATTGGGATGAGAACATTATCTTGCTGGGTGGGGTAGCAGGGAGACAGTCTGTACAAAGACATTGAGGTGGCAGATGGGGAAAACATCTAACATTCCAGTTTTACTAGAACTGAAAACACATGACAGGAAGTAACATGGAATAAAACTAAATAGGTGAGAATCGGCTTATTGAGGATTAGTCAAACAGGTTGAGCTTATATCTAGGGACCCTAGTGAACCAGTAAGCAGTTTTGTGCAGTGGGCGGCGTGACTTGTGAAAGCTGCGGATTCAGATTATCAGTTCAACAACTACGCAATAAGTTAATTCCATAGGGAAAGGGCCGAAAGAAAGAGATAAATTAAGGGCCAATTACAAATATTCAGTTGAGAGGTGATAAAGCCCTCAACTGTGGCAGAAGGACTGCAAAAGTAGAGATGATGAGATGGCTCCAAGAAATATTGGATAAGCGTTGAGAGGAGGAAATAAATTTGAGGGGAGATATATGAAATGAAGGAGAAAGCAGAATATAGGGAAACTCCAAGGTGGTACTCGAGTGGCTGTAAAGATGGTTGTAGCCTCCATAAAAAAGAATGAAGTTTGGAGAAAGGATATATTTGGAAGAAAATGTTTCATTTTGGATGTTTGAGTCTGAGGTGCCTAACTCAAGGTGGCAATGTTGGGGTCAGAACAATAGCCTACTCCACCCCATACAAGTTAACACAGTTTTCCCCTGGAAAGTATTTTAACTCTTCCCAGGGTTGGAACTGTCCATTGTGACTGGTAACAGGGCAGGGGTTTAAGAAATTCAAAAGCTGCTGATTGGGTATAATTGAATTGGGTAACCCTATAACCCTACAGTAAAGAAAAGCTATGTGGTATAGGGCATAAAGTACCAAAGCTTAAGTCAGGAGGATTCATCTTCCCATGTTCAAATCTGACCTAGACAAATCACTTCACCTTCTTTGTCTCAATTTCTTCATCTGTAAAGTGAACTGGAGAAGGAAATGAACCTTTCAATATAGCTGAGGGAGCTACCTCTTCTCCCAAACTAACCATTCCTATATCTTTGCCAATAAAACCCCAAATGGGGTCATGAAGAGCCAGACAAGACTGAAAAACCTGCACAACAATAGAGTTAGGAATGTGAAGGGAGGGAAGAGAATTTAGATTGGGGGAAAGGGAACTAACTAAACGAGCAGTGATAAGTGGAGGCTGGGGCTCATGTCAAGACAAATTTAGCAAGTGAAGGAAAGGGAGAGTTTAAAGAATAGGGGTCAGAGTGGAATTCCACAGCTTTGGATAATGGGCATAGACCATGTATAAGTCTCTGAGAATGGCTAGGAGAGATAGTATGTGCGTATAAGAGACTGATGAACCAGAAGGCTGGGTGTTCCAAGGGAGGAAGGCCCGAGTGATGTTTGTAAAGCATTTGGGGGACTTTAAAGGGTTGAAGAGTATCTGTAATTAAAATAATGATGATGTCAGCAGTGATGAGGATGAAGCCTGTCCCATTGGTCTTTGAGCCTGGATGCTCAAACCTGTCAGTGTTTGGGCTAACATTAAGAGATGCAAGAAATCATTACAAAAAAAGACCTTCAGTTATGAAATGAAATGATATTTAGCAGAAAGATACAAAAAGTCAGTATTACTCAGGAGCTTCTGGTCCCAGTGCAGGAAGCTACAGCCCAAGTTGGCCGACAATACCTAAAATCCTTGATTTCTGATAACTGGGATCATGGGGAGCTCTGTCAACAGAAATGGACAATACATGCAAAGCCCCCAAAGAAGACCTAGATGGCAAAATGCTGATAGAGGTATTTCCTAGGATAGTCTCATGCCAAGGTCATTGCAGGGTTTGTAGTAGGGTGGGCTGGGAGTAAGCATGGATATGTGCCTATCCAATGGGATATCAATCACTTTTCTACAGAATCATGGGCCTGGCAAATGGTCAGTCACCCTTGGACTCATCTCCTGCTCTAATCTTTCTTGTGAAGACAATAATGGTGCCTATTTCCAATATCCCAAGTATTTCCAATGGGAAGCATCCTGGTGTGGTGAATAAGACATGAAGTCCCGGTTTCAAATGATGCTTCTGTTGCACCTGTTGGTTATATTGACCCCATCCGAAGGACTGATCTTTAATTTTGGAGGCAGCTCCCTAAGATTAGGATGTGCAAAGAAACTTGCTCTGGTAGCAGGAGTTCCCTCAACCAGAACTTCCTTCTACCACTAAAATCCCAGGCTCAGTCCCTGTTTAAGTTTCCATTCAAATGTCAAGAATAACATTCCTCTTCCCCCCCCCCCCCCCCGCTCAGAACTTCATCATTTTCTGTTTCAAGGATACTCACATGCCTAGGAGTTGCCAAGGAGATCTGGTCACAGAGATTTCCATTCAGACCAGAAGGTGTCCATCACCAACATCCACATCACCCTGGCAACCCCAAAGGGCACCGTATTGGCTTCATTTTCTTATTTCCTGTTTAGTGTGCTGCTGATCCCCACAGAAACTAAAACCTTCAGGTCTTTCTGTCACCTTTGCAAGGAATAGGACCTGACCCACCACCCTTTTTCCTCAGTTGTGCTTCTTTCTAGAACTCACTTTTGTAGCTCAGTTTGTTGACTTAAATGAGGATGTTCCATTCAAGGGCTAAATTCTCCAAATAAGACCAATAACTGGCAACTGACTTTCAAGTGCAGAGAGAATGATGAGTCTGTATATATCATTGCTTTTGGACTTTGAAATAAATGATTGTTCCATCCTTCAAGCCAACTCCATGAGGACGAAAACAATCTGAAAAAGCATGTGAAAAAGAAGCCCAAGGCCTGTTGTGGTCTTTCTTTTCCTTCGAGGCTCAGTTCAGGTGTCATTTGCTCCATGAAGTCTGCCCTGATCCCATTCCTCTACCTCCAAGTGATCTCTCTGTCCTTAGAAGACTCATCAGAGTCATTTATAAAACACGACCTACTAGATAAAGCCTGGGAGCAGGTCAGGAAGACATGAGTTTGAATCCTGACTAAGACACTTGCTTCACTGTTTGATCCTGGGAAAAAATCGTCTCTGGTCTAATGTCTCCGGCCCCCATTTCCTCATTTTTAAGCTAGAGCAAATAATAGGGTTGTGCTGGTGACGAAATAAGGTAGGGCGGTGATTTGGAGCTGAGCATGTTGCAGATATTACTTCATCTTATCCCTCTCAACAAACCGCGGAGAAAGGTGCTGTTATTATTTTCATTTTATACTTGAGCAAATTGAGTCAGACAGAGGTTAAATGACTTGCCCAGGGTCACATAGCTAGAGATGGCAGATTGGAACTCAGCTTTTCTTGATTCCAGGCCTACCATCTATCTATCCCTGCAACCACAATGACTGCCTACTGTGCCACGAGTTGCTAAAAAGGAATTGGAGTTTTACGCGCTCTTTAGATGTTGCCTGGCGCTATCATTGATTCTTTTTCCTCTCTTGCTCGTCTCCATCTCCATCTCTGCTCTCCTACTCGTCCTCGTATCCTTTATCAATTTCTTGGGTCCTTTGTTGTGCCCTCGTCCCAAGGATAGTCCTTGGGCAGGCAGCTCTGCTCATCCCCCAAGTTCCAGTCATTCAATTCAAGCTACTTCAATTAGGTGCAGCAAGCATTTGTTGGGTCTACTGCATACCAGCAACTTTGAGAGGCTCTAAGGATGAAAAGACAGATATGGAAATCTGTCCTGCCCTCAGTGAGTTGACATTCCTCTGAGGGATGGGATTTATACAGTCAAGATCTTTGGAGACAAGGGCATGAATGCTAACAGAGGAAAATCAGGAATGGCTCCATATAGGAGGTGGCTCGAGAGTTAAACTTTGGAGCAAGCCAAGGATTCAAAAAGGTGGAAGGGAGGAGGGAGAATTCAATCAACTAATCAATAAACATTTATTAAGTGCCCATTATGTTATAAGCAATATATTAATCACTACCTTCCTATCACAAACTCTTAGCTGACCTCTAATCTTGCAGATTAGGCATCTTCTTTCAAGATATCTCCAATTTTATGCTCATACATACCCTAAGTTCAAAACATCCAAAACAGAACTCATGATCTTTCTCTCTAACCTTCTCACTACTCTTCTTTCCTTATTACTGTGAAGGGCATCACCATCCTCCCAGGTCTGCAAGTCAAGGTGTTGCTGAGACCTGGTGATTTCATCCCTACAGCATCTCTTCACTATTCTCTCTTCTCTCCTCTGACACTGTCCCTATCCTGGTGCAGACCCTCATTGTCTCAGGCCTGGATTATCGCATCTGTCGAAGATGGCAGTGTGCCTGCCATAAGTCTCTCCCTGCTCCAAGACATCCTCCATTCACTTATCAAAGTGGTCTTCCTAAAGTCATTCCCTACTCAATAAGCTCCAGTCTATTGTCTTCTGAAAAAGATACAAAACCGTATGTTTGACATTCAAAGTCTTTATAATCTACCCTCCCCCACACACTCACCATTCCTGTCTTCTTAGACCTTTCTCCCTATCACATCCTCTTTGATCTAGTGATGCCCTCCTCATCTCTACTTCTCCATCTCTTTTCAGGTTAAATGGTCTCCACTTCTCCCATTGCTATACCTCCAGAGCCATCATGTTTACCTGCCTCTGGGTATCTACTCTATTCCATCAAATGTGTTCTTCTTCCGCAAATGTTTGACCAGAATAAAGAACAGAGAGGCAGTTGTCTCCTTGTGGATATCTTGCTTTTTTTGTCGTCATCTCTTACTTTGAGCATCTGGGAAGTAAAATAGAGAGAAACTCTAAGTATGAATCCAGGAAGAGGCAATTCTGAAGTTTATTGTCAGATCAAAAGAATGTGTTGATGGAGTGGACAGTATGGGAACAGGACTATATTATAGACTTGTCTTTTAGCCCCCACAGTCAATAGGAAATGAAGTCCAGTCATTCTCAGACGGCCTCTTCTCAGATAGAGATTCATCTCTCCTGTCCCTCCCATCTGGCTCCCTTCCTCACCCGCTCAAATATTAATGGGATTGAGTAATGGAAGTAGAAGTTTTATGGCTCTATCTGAGACAGTCCCACTACCAGAGGCTTCAGCAAGATAGGTGGCTGCCACTTCAGAAATAAATCTCAGGCAGGCAAGCTGCAAAAAGAGATGAACCCTCCTGGAACATGTCTGGAATCATGAAGACTTTGGATACTCACTAATTTACCATTGAATTTTAAGTCATTTTATTTCTGCCTCGATTTCTCCCTTTGCAAATACAAAGCCTACTCTTAGTAAGAGTTGCATAGATTAGAATTTAAATTCTTATACTATGAAGTATGATTCACATTTTAAACTAAATGTTATATATCACCTAGGATACCTCCTGAATTTAGGAGTTCAATAGAGTTACCTTGGGGTCAAGGAACTTGATGAGTCACTCCTGCTCAGAACTATAGTTCTGGATCCCCATTTGTATGCTTCCTTTATGAGTCATCAAGAGGATAAAACAATTGGTATTTTAATCTTTGATTAGAAAAGCCACACACAAGGGTAAGCATTCTTCCACAGGCTATGTATGCCACCAGCAGGGAAAGGAATAGATACAGAGAATACATATGACCAAGAAACATGTGAAGAAATGACCTTTTTCCAGGGCACACAACTGGAGGGCATGAGCACTAGGAACATATGTGGCCAGGCCTCTTGTATATTCTAGGCCCATGTTTGCAAGGGACAACTCAAAACATCACTAGCACAAAGCTTCTGGTGACCTTTGTTAATGATGTTGTCCTGCTCTCTGTTACTCTGTGTGGAACATCAACATTATTCCCTCTGTAGGTTGGATGTCTCCACTGGCCTCTTAAACTCTGAACTTCCCTCTGAATGTCATCTCTTTGGGACCTCCTTTTAGGCTCATGATTCCTATCTTTTAAGGTTCAAGGATCTAAAAGTTTGTTGATGACAAGGTCAGATTGACAGTGTTTAGTATATAATCAGGGCACTGATTCATAAGCAACTGAAGACAGTCAACAAAGTGATCAAAGTTAAGATTAAGACTATTCACAAAATCAAAGACATTATCTTGTTCAACTCATAAACCAAAAAATTCCCCACTTTTCTAGCCTTGCTTTGATAACTTCCAAGGAGAGGGAACCACCTATCTCTTCCACTTTGGACAGCTCCAACTGTGAAAATATATTTTCTTGATTGTTGTTCAGTTCTTTTAGGTACGTCTGACTCTCCAAGACCCCATTTGAGATTTTCTTGGCAAAGCTACTGGACTGTTTTGCCATATTTTTTCTCCAGCTCATTTTACAAATAAAGAAACTGAGCAAACAGGGCTGAGTGATTTGCCCAGGATCATAGTCTAGATCAGATTTAAACTCACTAAGAGGAGTTTTCTTGACTCTAAGTCTGAAACTCTATGTAATGCATCACCTAGCTGCCCCATGTTTCATCAAAAAAAATTCTCTGGTATCATGGATAGTCATTACATCAATCAAAATTCTCAAGTAATTAATGTTTTTTTAAATTTCATGTTATTATTGTATAAATTGTTCTGATTCTGATTACTTCACTCTATCAGTTCATAAAAGTCTTCCCTGGTTTCTCTGAAACTATACTTTTCATTTCTTATTATACAATAGTTTTCCATTACATTCATGTACAATAATCTGTTAACCACTTTCCAGTTGATAGGTATCTCCTTTAGTTTCAAGTTTTTTACCAACACATAAAGATTTGCTATAAATATTTTTGTATGTATGGCTCTTTTTCTTTTTTATTTTATCTCTTTAGAGAATAAACTTATCATTGTCTTTCTACAACAAATGTGCCTGGAAGAGAACACAATATTCTAGATGAAGTCTGATGAAACTAGAAAATAGAGGATCATCACTATCGCCCTGTTTTTGGAAGCTGTGCTCATCAATGCATTCCAAAATTTCATTAGCTTTTTTTTTTTGCTCCTGCATCACACATCTGACTCAGATTGAACTTTCCTAATAATTGCTATTTATCCTTTCTTCCAGGTGTATAGCTGTGGCATTAGTTTCTTTGCACCCAAGAGGAAGACTTTACATTTATCCCAATTGAATTTTGGCTTATTAGATTCAATTCAATATCTTAGCCATCCCTCTCAGATTTGTGTTACCTATAAATATTTTTCTATGCTTTTTTAAAATTCTGAACTTAAGAAATAAAAACCACTTTTATAACAAAATAGAATAGAAAAAGAGGATTGTACCTGAAACTGCAGATCCATTATATACAACTTTTTATTTCCTTCAAATATCATATGACTTTCTTTTTACCTCCTCCCTCCCTCCACCCTAGAGGTGGAGAATATATATACACACACAGGTCAGCTCTTAAAAAAAATATGAGTTGGGGTGGCTAGGTGGCACAGCGCGGGCCCTGGAGTCAGGAGGACCTGAGTTCAAATCCAGCCTCAGACACTTAATCATTACCTAGTTGTGTGGCCTTGGGCAAGCCACTTAACCCCATTTGCCTTGCAAAAACCTAAAAAAATACAAACTATGGTTTTTATCTAAGTCATTTATAAATGTGTTCTAGAGGGCAAAGCAGCACTGAGGACAGGGAATTCCCCTAGAGACTTACTACTACATCACACCAATCAGATTGATAAAGATGACAAAACCAAAACATGACAATTGATAGAGGTTGTAGGTAGTCAGGTACACTACTATATTGGCTGGGCTATAGATTGGCCCTGCTACAACGAGCTGGCAAGTGTCTTTTCCTTTATTATCCTGTTCCACCTACTTGCCTTTATTTTGTAACATCAGTAACAACAACACAACAAATCGCACTTCCTTACTGTTTTCTGGCCAGTGCCAAATCTTACTTGTCTTCCTATAGCTACAGCATGGAACAAGATTGACTTAGCCACTGTAGATGATACCTGATGCTTGGTTGACTGAGAGTCATCAGCCTGAGAATTCTTGGCCTTTAGTTTGATTCAATTTTCAGTTAACCACTTTAACATTTCACTCTGTGCTTGGGGGTTGTTTGCTGCCAGTTTTTAGAATTAGACAAGATCCCAGAAGTCATTAAGTAAAACTCCCTTATTTTATAAAAGAACAAGTTAGGGACTAGTGAAGAAAAGGGGCTTGGCCAAAGGTAGGCAACCAGCTGTTTCATGTCAGACTAGAACCCAGATATACCAGCTCCCAGGTCAGGAATCTTGTCTACTACAGATAATTTCATTTATTATTGTCTCTGCCAAATCATCACATTGTAGCATGTTTTAATACTGGTTGGTTTCTCTTATGATGTAATCAACCATCCAAGAGGCAGTATTTTTAAAAGATTCATTGATGGGGACATCACTCATAGGATAACTGATGCCCAAACCCTATGAATCACTGGTATTCACGCAATGTTAAAAGATTGCAAAGGAGACCTCTCTTCTATGAGGACATATGCAAGAGCTGCCCGGAATGGGCAGTTCTAGATGGGTTGTAGAGAGAGCCTATATCAGTAAAATCAGATATATTGGCAGATTGGAGGAAAAGGAATGAAGCCTTAACTTAAATGCTAGGACATTTGCCAGCACTTGGGTAGAATATAGAGGTGCATTGTAGGGGAAGCTGGGCCCTTCCCCCTTCTCCCCTTCCATAGGGAAATTCCTTTAGGTCACCTTCAAGTACCGACAGACCTGGTTACTACTTGAGTGTGCAGTCCCTTAGATTCACTGAAAGAGTTTTCTCTCCCTATCTTAACTTTTATGTGACTGCAATTAGTCAACACTTTGGTGATATGGCACCAGAATGTTTGTTTTTTTACAAAAAAAACTTAATGATAAACTAGAACTCAAAATCATCTGCGTTATGATTTTATTTATGAAGCAAAGTATCCGGTCTTGAATAGTTTCTCTGCTAAGGTTTTTATGGTGCAAATTTTTTTTTCATATGCTGTTTTCCCTGAGGTTAAAATATTTTCCATCTCGAAGTGGGAAGAGTTTTTTTCCAATTAGGCTTATGGTGTTTTATGATTCCAGCTCATCCATATAAATGCAAATAATGGAGGCTCAAGAAGAGCCTCAGAAATCCAAATCCCTTTTTATTTAACAGACCCCTTCCTTTAGGGGAGACATTCTGGGGATGCAATATGTAAGATGCCCAGGAATTCCATACTCTTCCAAGGATTATTAAAAACTTCATAGAGTTTATGTTTTGTGTTATGATTATTAACACTATGTTAATGTCTATCAAGCCATATTATTAGTTTCCCTGCCAATAACATTTGCAGGTTAAGAAAATATTAATTTTCTGGACTATCTCCGGTGAAATTTCAAAAAAAAATTTAGGCTTTTTTATTTTTAGGTATTAAGCTTCCTGGGGCCATGCACAGCCTGGAAGAAAAATGAACAGAGGATTTCTATACTAGGGATCTCAGAAACTGAGAAGGAAATGTCACTGGGGTAGGATAAAAGTGGGGAATTGGAAGATTGGGCACTGGTTGATGCAATTTTGAAGCTGCTCTTGGCAAGTTATTACTCAATAGATATGCTATCAAAAAGATATGAGTAGTTTTCAAAAGAAGAAATGTAAACTATCAACAACCATGTGAAAAATTTCTCTAAATTATTAATAAGGAAGGGAAATTTGTTACAAAGAGAATAATTGAGGTTTCATTTCACACACATTAAAGTGACAAGGGTCATAAAAAAGAAAAATAATCTATGTTGGGAGGACTGCAGGAATATAAGCACACTAAAACACCGTGGGCAGAGCTTTGATTAGTTAAATTGGCTAGGAAACACTTTGTAATTACCTTAGAAAAGTCACTAAATGGTGCATAACTTTTGACCCCAGAAACACACAAAAGGTAGCAATAGTCAAATGAATACTATGCTTAAACTTGATTTCAGAGAAGTGAAGATGAACCTGATCTTTCCTTTGTCAGAGATTTGAAGACCTGTAGCATACAATGCTCTGTAAATATCAAAAAAAATCACTTTTTTTTACTAGAGAAGGTTCTGGGGGTTGTCATTATTAGGAAGTAACAATTATGTAGAAGGCCAAAAGTACAAATAAAATCTTTAACATGATACTTTTGTTAGTATAAAAATCAGTGGTCCAAGTAACTAAATTAATAAGGTGATGAAGTCATAATCAAAAGAAGTTGGAGGTGTTTTTGACTTCATATAGATCTGTACTCAAAGAAAGTGTGGCTTCATGGTGAACCTGCTCAATCCAAAATTGCCAGTGAACGGCTGATCATGGGATTATCTCAGTTGTCCTCAATCTAATGTCTTCAGAGGGCAGCTAGATGGCACAGTGGATAGAGGATTGGCTTTGGAGTCAGGAGGACAAGAGTTTGAATCCATCCTCAGACATTTACTATCTGTGTGACTTTGGGCAAGTCACTTCACTCTGATTGCCTCACATCCAGGGCCATCTCTATTGGTCCTGATTCACATCTGGCCACTGGACCCACATGACTCTAGAGGAGAAAGTGAGACTGGTGACTAAGCATAGCACTGCCTCACTCAAATACAATTCATATGTTCATCATAGTATCACCCCTCTGACATCATGGTATTCTTTGTGAATTAAGGAGAAAATAATTAATGTTTTCAGAATAGTGATCCCTTGACTTTCTGCAAAGTTGGTTTTCTCTGACTTTTCATACCTCTACTCTAGCAATTTCCCCTTCCCTCTTCCATTCTTTTAAAAAAATTTTTTTCCAAGGCAATGGGGTTAAGTGACTTGCCCAAGGTCACACAGCTAGGTAATTATTGAGTGTCTGTCTGAGGGCTGGATTTGAACTCAGTCCTCCTGACTCTAGGGTCAGTGCTCTATTCACTGTGCCACCTACCTACCCCCCCCTCTCTCATTCTTTCATTGTTGGGGAGAATCCTTTCCTCTTTTCCTGTAGAATTAGCCTGCTCCAAACCATCTTTTTCATTTCCATCTACTTCACTTTCAAAGAGAAGGTGCTCCTTAAACTGAATTGAGGGAAATTTTGTGGAACATTAAGATTAGCAGTAGGAACAGAAAATGGTAAGTTAGGAGGGACAATAGAGTTGTCTTCATGGACTCAAATGACCAGAATGTGCAGAATGGATTAGTTTTGCTCCACTTGACCCTACAGGGAAAAACAGGGAGAGTGGGTAGTGGTTGTAAAGAGACAAATTTGGGTTGAATGTTAAGAAAATTTAGAATTTTACCAAAGTGGGGTTAGCTTCTTCCAGAGGTGGTGAATTCTTTCTTCGGTGGAGATCTTCAATCCAAAAAAGGATGATTACTTATTAGGTATTGGTAGGGATGAACCTTATTCATGTATGGGCTGGACTTGATGTCTTCCAAGGTTCTTTCCAAGTGCAAGATGCTATCATTTTAGGATATTCTTGGAGTTTCAAGTATTCTTAGAATTTTTGGTTCAGAATTGAGTGACTTTTTATGCAAGGGGTTGATCAAGAGAATTTTCCAATCAGTTCAATGTGTTTATGGGAATATGATTGTTTGATACCCAGAAAATACTATGCCATAGTGAGCTGATGTGTCCATTGGCAGCAAAATACAAAGGACAGATCCTGAATGGTTTCTAATGTTCATGAAATGATTTGGTTACCTGGGACTCTTAGAAAAATGAACTCTCTTATGAGTTACTCCTTTATGCTGGGCTATATTGTTTGTCCTTTGTTCTTGAAGAGGACCCTGACATCAGGGATGTGATGCCATAACATGCAAATAAATTAGATTTAAGTAAGACTTAAGGGAGGGCTGTGCAAATTCACCAGCCTCATCTTCTCCAGAGTCATCTGAATCCAATGGCCAGATATGGATAAGAACAACTGGAGGTGGTTCTAGATATAGTGGGCGACCTTGGCTTTTTTTTTCACCTAGAGTCTTGCTGGGTTATAAAAGATTGGACAGACTACTCTTGGTATCATTTTTACTACTATTTTGCCTTTCATTTACATCTTTTCCTTAGGGTTGCACAATGTGGAAGGATGCCCGACTCCCTTCCCAATAGTAATTTATGGCTGCTGTCTTTTAACTGAAGCACATAGAAAACAGCATTTGCTTGCCCAGGTTCTCTGAGGGACTGGGAGGAGAATGCTTAGCTCACAAAGACCTCACTACTTTCTGACTTTTTGTTTTCCTTTCTGAAAATATTTCAGAGAATAGAGAACTGAAAGTGAACTTTTTATGCTATTTTATTTCCAATAACATGCAAAGATAGTTTCAACAATCATCTTTTTGTAAGATTTGAGTTCCACAATTTTCTACCACTCTCCCTTTCCTCCTCCCCTCCCCACCCTATGGCAGGAAGAAATTTAATATTGGTTGTACTCATACAATGGCATTTTAACATATTTCCACATTAGTCATATTGTGAAAGAATTAGAACCAAGGGGAAGGACCATAAGGAGGAGAGAAAAAAACACAAAAGGAGTTTTGAAAAGTCAACATATTATACTCTGCTATGAATTCAAACTCCATAGTTTTTTCTCCGAATGTACATTTTCCATCGTAAGTTAAGATGAACTTTCTAAGCCCAAGAGGTGGCAATGTCTAGGTCAATGACAGAGTATGACAAGTTCCTACAAAAGGCACAACTAAAGCAGACATATACTTGCCCATATATCCCAAGAAGGGAGGTTGTGGATGATGTTCCTGAATCTCAGCCTCCTCTAGTACAGAGGAGGGAAGGCTCCTAGAGGCAGCACAATTCTAGAGTTTAATGGAAGAAGCAGATTTCCTGGATGGTATCCCACCTGGTCAACTTTGAGAACAATCTCAGGCTTAAGAGTTCAAAACTCTGATCTCCTAGATAAAAAGGATTCTTTAATAGCGTTCCTAGTGGAGAAAGACAAAAATACAAAGACAAAAATGTGGCCTTGATAGGTAGAGAGCAGTACAGGAGTAATTAGAACAATGCAGAGCAGACACAAAGTAAATTTGCCTGTATGGGGTTTAAGGATAGTCCCAAGTATAGGGTGTTATTACAAGCTGGAGAGGAATCTCTGTGGAAGTTAGGGTTTTAACCCAGAATGCCATGGTGCTACTCTAATTGTAACCCCCAAATCACCTATCTTCTTAAGAAATTGATGGGCCACTAAATATGTTTTCTGTCTTTTCTCAATCTGTTTTTGGGCTCCAGAAACAGTTTTAGTTGGATAAAAAACTTGTTATCTAAAGTGTTTGTACCACAGATAGGAACTCATAACCTACATCCTCACAAATTTCCCAGAGTAAATTCTTGATGGGGGCCCATGAGCCACAAGAGATATTAACCCTTTGAGATTGGCTCCCCAGTTTAGATCTAGCATATGTGAGCCCTATATTTTGTCAAGCAATGGGCCATAGGTTCATCTATATAATCCTAAATGTCCAAGTTTTCTATGCTTAAAAGGGAGGACTGGCTGAGCAGTTCCTTGGGTTATGTGGGGGAAATGATTATTTAGAGCCAAGGACTTAATGATTTATAACATGAGTTCACAATTAATTCTGTCTTGGTCAGTATATTCAGATTTTGAAAGAAGTACCCTACTGGTCCTCAGAATTAGACACACATTTATTTGTTTACATCCTAGTCTTTAACTCGTTACACATTTAACTGTAGCTTTTTAAAAAGTATAAAATGGAGACGGTCCAGATCTAATTTCTCACGTTTCTTGAGACAGAGTCCACAAAACAAACCTAGCAAAGATGACAAATATTTGCCTACTTTTGCTTGCTGCTATCAGCAAACCTTTCCTTTCCATTTTGTGAGAGAGTAACAAATGGATTTTTACACAGTGAAATAATCATCTGTTGTTCTGGTACAATCAAAATTGCAAGGGGAGAGCAAGAATCAAATTGGGGTAGTCCTGGTGACGTCTGTTCCTAGCATTAATTGATTAATGGAAGAAAAGGTAGCTATGCTTCAACTTCAACTTTCTCTGATTTCCCAAACATGCTATTTATCCAGGGATTCTGTCCCAGCCAAATCATTCAGAAAAACTGTATTATAAAGTAATTAGACATTTACATATGGTATACAGCAGACAAAGACTTGGGTATATAGGCAGGAAATCACATTACACATTACTCTCTATGTCCATAGCACATGTCCAATTTTAGATCGATGGGATCTGGTCCAATACACCAATCAGTATTCATGGAAATAACGCAAGAAGAATTCTACTCTCATCCTCACAAATCCATGAAATTTGGAAACACTGCTATGATAAATGGTTAAGGAGTTGGGATTGTTGTGGGGTAAGGGGTAGCACAGGGGAGAAGGGTGTTGAGCCATTCTTAATTGTTGAAATAAAGGAATTCTTTCAAGCATGGCCTCTTGAAATTTGTTGTTTAAGCTGCTGAGTCTTTTTTGCATTGATTCATGATTTTGCTCTTCGAAAGGAAGTTTTTTTCATTCCTGTTCCAACTCCATTGCGGAAGGACCTTTTCATGACATTCTTCATGAAAAATGGCTTTAGAAAAGCCAGCTCTTCACTCCTGTCCACTGCAGCTAAGCAGCTATTCAGTAGGATAAGAAAGTAATCAGATTTTTCAGACATCTGGCAATTCAAATAAAAAAAAGAATTATTACTTTGGGCATTCTTTTTTTTCCCCCCAAAAGCAAGAGTTAGAGTTGAAAGTTTGTTTCATCATAAAAACCAAACATTTCCAACATCTGAAATTACCCCATTTGATATAATCAACTAAATGGACTCCCTTTTAAATCAGCAATTTTGTGGAAATGCAAGTTTTCTATCTCTATACAGATTGATATTGCATTCCTGTACTGTTTTTCCAACTGCTGTCGCATTTTCAGTGACCAGTATGATTGAGACATAATTACATCATTTCAATGACACTAAAAATAACATAGCAAAAAGACTCAATCTTTCAAAAGATCTTGGATTATCCTGGCATCATGATTCTCTTCCCTTATGCCAATCAAAAGTCTATCTACTAGACAGTCATCATGGGCTGCTCTGGACCTAGAAAGGAGTTACCCTTCCTGAGATTGATTTAACTAAGACTCTACTTAGAGCCAGAAAGGACTTTAGGCCTCCTCCATCCATCCTCTCCAGTTGCAGAGGAAAAAACTAGGGATCAGAGAAGCTGAGTGAGCTGGCCAAGGTGCCAGAATTAGTAAGGGGCAGAACCATCATTTGCAATCTAGGTCCCTTGATTCCAAAGCCAGGGCATTTCCCGCTACATCTTTGTTGGCTCATCTTCTCTCCAAAGACCCACAGACCACTAGTCAGTTTACTTGTCATAAGTAAAGAGTCAAGGTCACTTTCACACCATAAAGTGGTGTCTGAGGACTTAAGTGGTCGAGTTTTTTAAGAAGATTAATTGTTACTGATATCCTTTGTTTTTATATCACTGAATTTCTGAATAAATTCCTCTATCCAAGGAACCATTTCAAAAGAAGTGAAAAAAAAGCAATTTGGCAAAGCTAACCGACACACCAACTGAGTCTGATAGTATATACCACCTGTCCCCACCTCTGGAAAGATTTAAAACCAAAAGATTTCTTTTAAGTTGACTCTTTGCCTCTTTTAAAAAAATGTTATTGGGGTTTATTCACCAATTTTAATGCAGTAGTTTTTCTTTATTGTACTATCTTTCTCTCTTAATGTTTTAGTCTAATTGTCCAGTGGGGGGGATTGAAGGTCAGGATGGTGTCACCTCTTTTGGGAAATCTCCCTCTGCTGCATAAAAATATTAACTTTTTCCATTAGGAAGGGAGCAGCATATATCCTGAGGTACCATACTCATTAGGTTTTCTCTCCTCTATAATTTTAAAGTATGTGCAATGCACCACAGTAGATTCAAAAGAGGATAATTAGACTAAAAAAATGATAATTGAGTAGAGCACTCTAAGTGAAGATGCTCGAGAAAGCACCTTGCCCAAGTTGTATCTTGGCAGCACAAAAGCTCAAAGCTAGAAAAGATAAAAAATCAAAGTCCTTAGAAGACTCAAGACTCCTTTTCCAGAAGGTACACTCCTCCTCCCCAATATTCTGTCACAAAGAAACACATTTCATTTTAAGCTATAATAGGAAAGGAATGAAATGGTGAGTAAAGGAAATACCTGAATCCCTGGGTTCCTAGATCTCTGACCAGGTCAATTGTTTTGGAAATAAATCAGATCAAGATTATCCAGAACATTATTTCTAAACTCCCTTAGGTGAATGCATTAAGAGTCCAGGTAAAGAGGCTGCACCATGAAGAAATGGGTTATTCCAGGATTTTGGACCAAGTGGATTTATGGATAAAGCACGTGGAAAATTGACCCATAAGTCTTGGCCACAAACCTAATATGCATCCAAGACTTTGTTAGGCTCAAACTTAGGTGGCCTTGACATAGAGATTGACATAGTTTATAACTTCATTTATTTTAAAATTGGGGACCAGATGGCTCTGAGTCACTCCATCAGTACTCATCTTCCCAGAAATACATTTGGTACTGTCCCCTTCAAATGATAAAATGTCAGAGCATTAGTTTTAAAGCTTAACAACCCCAACAACTGAATCCCTATGTGGACTGATTGAAGGGAATGGTTTGGAGGGAAGATGGACCAAGGAACTCTGACTTGTGTTTTAGATGATGCTATTCCAGATCATTTCAGTGTAGATCATGGAAGTCCAGGATCATGGACTGAGGATTCATTTGCCAAAGAAATTTCCCTGGCTATTCTATCACATCCCTACTAACTGTAGGGAATATCACTAGGAAAATTCTCTGACCTAAAAAAAATTAGGATGATATGCAATGAAGTGATGCCAGAAACATTCATTTTCAGATAAAAGAGACCTCATAATAAAACATGAGGAAATTGAAACATCATAGAAAGGGGCACCTTGGCAGACTGAACATGGAAACAGGAAGAATGAGGTTCAAGTCCTGCCTATGGCACAAACTGGTCATGGAAAAATGCTTTCACCTCTCAGTGTCCCATGTAATGTGTTCTGGATTGTGGATCTGAATTATTGGGAAGCTTTGCTACACAAATGAAATCCTATGTTCATATATATAGAGAGATAAAGATTGAGAGATAGAGACAAAGAGAGGTGGGAGAAGGAGAGAGGTGACACAGAGACAAAAAAGAGAGACAAAGAGAGTGAGAGATACAAAGACAGAGAAAAAAAAACAAGTACAGAGACAGAAATCGCAAAACATAAAGAGACAGAAACAGTACAATGAAAATTTTAATAAAAATGTTTACTTTAATTTGTAAATGGGTATATAAATATGTATATATATGATAAAGAATGAATAAAAAGGTGGCTCTCTATGCTAGAATGTACATTTTTGTGACCTTGTCAACAGAGATAAGATGTCAAGCAGATTTAAAAATATATACCCTCATTCTACTGAGTAAAACACAAGTTTGCAACAACTTTATAGTTGGGTTCTCCTGATATTTTGACTGTCCTTGATCAAGACTCCCTTTCCTAAATAAGTTTCCCAAGTATGACTTTTTCATTATGATCATTGTAAGCAGCAGAGAAAGAAGTTGAGTCTTACCATGGAGGAGGAAATTGGGTGGCAGCATAGAATCTGCATGGAAGAAATCCACAGAACCAGAAAAAGATTCAGTCTCAATGAGCTGCAAAAGAAAAAAAAATGAGTCGCCACCAACCAGCATTGTCTAGATGCCAGCCACCTACCCCTTGCATTTGCAAGAACATAGTCCTCTTACCTGGTCATGTTTCACCCTCAGAAACCTGTGCCAGTCCACAGCTCTCAATGGCCAAATCCCTCACACTTACTGCCAGTCCTTCCTTGGGTGACCCTTTTATAGGAATAAAAATGTCACTGGTTCCCATCTTAAAGTGACTAATTGGTCCTGTGGTGGCCTTTTCTCCTTGTTAAATGGCAGATGATGAGAGCACAGTGGCAAGACCAACCTGCTCCCAGCTACTGATGTCCCTTCAAACAAAAGTGTCTCTCCAAGTCCTTGACTTCCAACCATATCACATCTGACAGAAGTCTTGGGAAATGTCAAAAGTATGCTATGCTTGAAATTTACACCCTCCTGTAGGATGACATTAATCCTTGGAATGGGGCACACCCATTCTGCTACCCACACAAAATGAGGCCTTGGAAGAAGAAAGACAAGAAAGATCTTTTCCTTGGCAACGTACACAAGTTAATTAACTGTCCTTCACCCAACTGTCTTCTTTTCAGAGTTTGGTAGTTAAGCATTTTAAAAAATATTTATCACCATCTCTCAGAGAAAATGAAGGAAACCTTTCTTAAAGTTCCTTTGTCCACATGATCTAGTATCCTATGAAGTCCTCTTGAGAAAGTTTCCTTTTCTTCCAAAATCTAGAGGTGATAGTAAGACGTCAGGTTGTTGGATGGAGCTAGTAGTTTGGATCTTATAATTTATTCATGTCAACAAAATTGGCATCCAAATTGAAGTCATCATTCTCCCCAAGCCTGCCCTCTTCCTTCACTCCTCCTCTTTTCCACTTCCAAGTAGTAAGAATTGAAATTTCAGAATTTCTTTTTACTCTTTTCTCCTATTCATGTCTTCACATCCAATTGGTCACCAAGTTAGGTGCCCTCTTCCCCTCACCTCCAAATCTTTCCATTAGGTTCCTCTTCTGCCATTCAAAAGGTCATCACTGTAGCTCAGCATACTATTGGCTACCTACATCATTCTGTGAGCTTCCCAAACCATTTCCCCCCCGACCCCCTCCATATTTCTCCTCTTCACTTAATCTTTTTTTTTCTGACCATCTGAGGAATATTCTTCAAGAATTCCTCTGCTCAGATTCTTCAGTGGTTCCCAGTCTACAAGATAAAGTTTAAACACCTTATATTAACATTCAAGATAGTCCACAAGTTGGCATCATTGACCTTTTCTAGTCTGTTATACATACTCCCTCTATCTTTCTCCCAAATTTTACTATGACCAAGGGGGATAGTCAAGATAGTGGAGCAAGAAATTAGCAACTTTGCCAAAACTCTCCCCAGATGTCTTTCACAGAAACCTAAAAATATTTCCAGATCTCACTGTTACTGACAAAGCTAAAAAAGTCACAGTGAGTCTTTTTTTTTCATCCCAGTGCAGATTAAGAAGACTAACAAAGAGATTTGCAGGCATTGGATTGGGAGCTTCCCAGTGTAAAGGAACAGAAAGGAAATTAAACATTTGAGCAGACAGAGATCCTAGGGTACCCTTGTAATGACACTAGGAGTAGGGAGGAGGGAATCTAGCCCCTCAGTCACCTGGTTCTAGGTCAGAGTTTTAAAGCAAAGGAACAACTGGGGTCATGAGGGAGCAGGGGCCCTAGCTATATAGGGAGCAAAGCACAAATTAGGAGGATGGCAAAGAGACCTCTCCATGGATTACACCACATTGACAGCACTGAAAAATTACAGGCCCCAGAATGAGTTGTGAAAAGCAGCAAAAGCTCAGGCAATATCTGAAGTGAACAGAGTCCAACTCTAACATGAATTCAAAATCAAGAATTAGGCTGCAAAATGAAAAAAAACAAAAAAAACTTAAACATTAAAAGTTATATGGTGACAAGAAAGCTCAAGACACAACCTCAGAAGGCAATATTTGAAAACATCTACAAGCAAAATCTCAAAGAAAAATGCAAATTGGTCACAAGACCAAAAGATTTCCTAGAAGAAGTAAAGAAAGACTTTTTTTTTTAAAAAAAGCACAAAAATGACTTTAAAATCAAATAAAAGAAGGTAGAGGAAAAACAGAAAAAAGGTAAGTTAAGTGACAAAAATATTGAAAAAAAGAATTAACATATTGGTAAAAGAGGTCCAAAAATCCTGAAGAAAATATTTCCTTAAAAATTAGAATTGGTCAAGTAGAAACTAGTAATTTCATAAAACAAGAAGAAGCAAGAAAATGAAATTAACAGAGAAGTAGGAGGAAAGGGGACTAAGACAAGGAGAAAGGGTAGATGAAGGGAGGTAATAGTTCAAAAGAAAACAGATTCTTAAGGAGGTGACAGGGTTGAAAAGAGGGTAGATAGAAGAGAATTAGAGGGAAAGACAGCAATCTATAACTGCTAATTTAAATGGGGGTGGACTCGCCCATAACATGGAAGAAGATGGCAGAATGAGTTAAAAACATGTTGTTTACAAGATATACATTTGAAAAAGAAAGATCATCAAGAATTAAAATAAGGAGCTGAAGAAGGCTGCTTCAGGAGAATTTAAAGAGGTGGGAATAGCAATCATGATCTCAGATAAAGAAAAAGGGGTTGGGGATTAAAAGAAATAATAAAAGAGACTCTATTTTGCCAAAAACTATAATAGAAAATGAATTGATATCATTATTAAACATATTTACACCAAATGACATACCATCCACATTCTTGAAGAAAAAATTGAAAGACTTACAGGAGAACAGTGGAATAAGACTAGGTGTAATTGCAAGAAATGATTAAAGTAATCTGCTGTTTGATAAACCCGAAGAGTCCACCTATTGAGATAAAAACTCTCTCTTCGATAAAAACTTCTGCAAAAATTGGAAGTTAGTTTGGAAGAAACTTAGATTAGACCAACACCTCACACCCTATACCAAGATAAGATCCAAATGGATACAGGATTTAGACATAAAAAACAAGATTATAAGCAAACTAGAAGATCAAGGACTAGTTTCCCTGTCAGATCTATAGAAAGGGGAGCAGTTTATGAGCAAGGAAGAGATGGAGAACATCACTAAAAACAAACTAGAGGATTTTGATTACATTAAATGAAAAAGTTTTTGTACAGACAAAACCACTGTAACCAAGATCAAAAGAAATGTAGTAAACTGGGAAACAATCTTTACAAGTAGTATTTCTGACAAAGGACTCATTTCTAAAATATACAGAGAACTGAGTCAAATTTTAAAAAAAAGCCATTCCCCAATTGACAAATGGTCAAAGGATACACAAAGGCAATTTTCAGATGAGGAGGTCAAAGTGATCCATAGTCATATGAAAAATTGCTCTAGATAATTACCTATTAGAGAAATGCAAATTAAAGTGTCTCTGAGGTACCACCTCACACCTCTCAGATTGGCCAATATGACCAGAACAGACAGTGATCATTGTTGGAAGGAAAATGGGAAATCTGAGACACTAATACATTGTTGGTGGAGCTGTGAACTCATCCAACCTCTCTGGAGAACAGTCTGGAGCTATGCCCAAAGGGCAACAAAAATGTACATACCCTATGATCCAGCAATATTACTGCTGAGTCTATACCCTGAAGAGATCATTTAAAAGGGTAAAACCATCACTTGTACAAAAATATTCATAACTGCCCTGTTTGTGGTGGAAAATAATTGGAAATCAAGTAAATGTCCTTCAGTTGGGGAGTGGCTTAGCAAACTGTGGTCTGTGTATGTCATGGAACACTATTGTTCTATTAGAAACCAGGAGGGTCAGGAATTCAGGGAAGCCTGGAGGGATTTACATGGACTGATACTGAGTGAGATAAGCAGAACCAGAAAAACATTGCACACCCCAGCAGTAAAATGGGGGTGATGATCAACCTTGATGGACTTGTTCATTCCATGAGTGCAACAATCAGGGACCATTTGGGGCTGTCTGTGATGGAGAATACCATCTGTATCCAGAGAAAGAACTGTGGAGTTTGAACAAAGACCAAGGACTATTACCTTTAATTTAGAAAAAAAAATCCGATATCTTATTGTCTGATCTTGCTATCACTTATACTTTATGCTTCTTCCTTAAGGATATGATTTCTCTCTCATCACATTCAATTTGGATCAATGTAGACCATGGAAACAATGTAAAGACTGGCAGATTGCCTTCTGTGGGGGGTGGGGGGAAGGAAGTAAGATTAGGGGAAAATTGTAAAACTCAAAATAAATAAAATCTTTTAAAAAAAAGAAAGACTTATAGGAGGAAATAGACAGTATAACATAGAGGAACTTCAATTTACCTTTCTCAGATATAGCTAAAATAAAATATAGTATTCTGGGTATGAACAACAAGATGGTAGATTAGATAATTTCTCTTATTCTGCTGATCCCTCAAACTTCTCCAAAACAAAAATTACATGCCAAATACAAAATAATTTTTTGTGGTCTAGGACACTCAGAATTCAAAGTGAAAAAAGTCTTGAAACCTGGGATCTGATGCTCAGTGACCTGAGTTTACCCTGTACTTCTTTCCAATTTCCCATGCTGCTTACTGAGAAACCTCACTAGCAGATCCAAGGGCACAACACAGACTTACATAAAAACCGGCCTCTGTACTCTTCCCTTTCTAATGCCATAGAAAACCAGCTTTAGGCCACAAGACTTTCTACTCTGACCACAGCTTTTCAGGATCAAAAAACCTGCTGGGGGTTGAAATCCAGAAGCACCACTAGTGCTAGGGGAAATTGACTCCAAGAGCCAGAAAAAGCAAGTTCTGAAACTGCTGATACTAGGTCAAAAAACTAAGGAACAGAAGGCATAGTTCAGGTCATCATCAAGATAGGACATTGTATGCCACCAAGTCTTAGGCAAGGGAACAAGATGCAGCAAGGGTCACCTCCACCACCCAAAAGTCAGTTGGGGCAAAGACCTAGTCTGGTGAACCATGAATTGCCCAGTGTGGGGTAGAGGTTGAAATGTTTTAACCTCCAGACCATAAAGAAACCATAATCAGGAGTGAGTCAGAAATGGAAGACAAGAAAAATAAGGGGATAATTTTTTTTGGCCGCCAAATTCCACCAAAAATTCACATTGTTTGCAGTTCAGATGACTCTCTTCTAAGCCTTACCTCCTCCACTCATAACTGACCTCTCTTTATTTCCATGTCAAAAGGTGGGGGGGGGGGGGAATTCTAAAATTATCTAGAAGTATCTAAAAATCCCAGGAGGAAGAAATTCTAAAGACCTTGAACATAATTAGATAAGCCAATGAGAAAAATCACAATTGAATTAATATAGTCTTTTGGGTTCTTTGGGAGGTTGATCCCCAGATATTTTATGCATGTGATTATTTAAAATGCAAGTTCTCTTTCTATCATTTCTTCTTGTGTTTTGTGTATATACATATATACATATATATATATATATATGTAAAACTGCTATTGATTTTTAAGTAATTTATTTTGTAACCCACAACTTTGCTGAAGTTATTAATTTATCTAAATTAGTATCTCTGATTTTGGAATTTTCCAAATAAATCATCCTATCATTGGTAATCAGGGACATTTTTGTCTCTACTTATCTTTATTCCTTAATTCCTTTATTTTGCCTTACTGCTAGCATTTCCAGAATTATATCAAATAATAGTGAAGATAGCAGGCATCCTTGATTCACTCCTGTATTTTCAGGAAAAGGCTGTAGTGTACACATATATACATATATGCATATGCATATATGCTTTCAGTTTGGGGTAGATTTATTTTATGATATTAAAAAGGCCTTCTTAAGCCTTTAATTTTAGGGTTTTTAGCATGAAAGCATATTGTACTTTGCCAAAGGCTTTTTCTGTGTCTATTGAAATGATCATGTAGTTTGGGAAGTTTGGATTTTAAAAATGATTAATTATATTAATTATATTGACTATTTTCCTAATGTTGAGCTAGGCTTGCATTCTTGGTATAAATATTACTTGATCATAATGATGATTTCTTCTGTAAATCTCTGTAATAAATTTTGTTTACTTTTTTGAATCAATGTTCATCAATTATATTAACCTATTGTTTTATTTTATCTTTTTTTCTGCTTTTGATATTAGAACTATATTTGTCCCACTAAAGGATTCTGGTAGGCTTTTTCTTTCTTAATTTTTGAGAGTAGTTTAAGAAGTAGGGTGCTAACTTCATTAAAAGTTTGTTAAAATATTCTTGTGAATCTCTAAGATCTAGAAATTTTTTTCCAGGTAATTGTTTTATAGCTAAATCTATTTCCCTTTCTAGATCATTTTTATCTAAAATTTGTATCTAGTTTTCTGATAGTTTCAGTGTTTTGTAATTTTGAAGATATTCTTCTATTTCCTTGTTGTTTTCAGTTTTGTTAGCTGATAATAGGGCACAACATGTTCTGATTATTCTTTTTATTCTGATATTGGTGTGATTTGACCATGTTCATTTGCAATTTTAATGGTTTGATTTTTCTGCTTATTTTTAATTGTGGTTAAGAATTTATCAATTTATCAATTTTTCTAGTCATTTCAAAGTACCAGGTTTTAGTTTTATTTATTAATTTATGGTGTTTTATTGTTTCCAGTTTATCAATTTCCCATCTATTTTATTAACTTTATTGCTTATTAATGTTTTGTTTATTTTTCTAATTTTAATGCCTATTAATTTCTTCTTTTTCTATTATGTTAATGTATAATTTTAAGAATGTGATTCCCCCAGCCAAGCACTACTTTAACTACATTCCAGAAATTTTGGTACATTGTTTCATCATTATCATTTGCCTATACATAGTTTTTAATCATTTCTCTAATTTGTTCTTTGACCCACCCATTATTTTAGACTTTATTATTGTCTCCATTTCAATCTGTATCTTTTGTTTGTGGCTCCTGACCAGTTTCTATTCTTTTGCATTATTGTTTGTAAAGCTTGTATGGGTTATTTCTGCCTGTTTACATTTGTTCACAATATCTCTGTATCCTAATACATACTCCATCTTTATAAAGTTTTATGTGGATCAAGATGGGAGAGAAGAGGCAGGAACTCAAACCAAATTCCCTTTCCAAAACTTTAAATAATGCCACAAAAGGATAGGCTGAAGCAAATTTGCAGCCTAAGACAACTTAGAAGGCCAGCAGGAAAGATCTGTCACTTCAGGGTAAGAGGAGTAACACCAGGCATATTCCCACAAGTCTTATCTCAGCAAAACAACAGTTCTTGTAGACAAATGAATCAGCAATGGGCAACAAATTCTTCCAGAATTCTCAATCCAGAGGTGGTAAACCAGTCAACCATTGATCAGAAGATTTTTGGGCTCCCTTTCCTAGCACTAAACCAAGATCTTGTTGCCTTGTCTATACTTGGATCTGGGTCACAGTCCTAGGTTTCAATTTTAGGGCAAAGAAGAGCATCAACACACCAGAGCTTGTGGCCAAAGGAGAGCTGGAACCATGATCAGAGTTCCAGGCTAGAACAAATGACTTGTGGTTACTTACAGACCAGAGCATAGACCATGAGTATAGAAAACATGTCAGTCCTTAGATCAGGCCAACTTGGAAGAACTGAAAGCTTTACAGACTCCCAAGAAGTACCTCTAAAAAAACTACACCAAAAATTTGAAACTTGGTACAGTGCCTCCTTTAGCAAAGGAGCAGAACCCAACTTCAATATAAAGCTAAATGTTAAGGACTACATTGGGGGGAAGAGTAAATAACAACACCAAAAATGATCCTGACCATAAAAAGTTACTATGGTGACAGGGAAGCTCAAAACACAAATTCAGAAGACAATTGAATCAATAGAATCAAAATTACTGCAAAACAATCAAAGAAAGCTGCAAAGTATCAAAAAAAATGTGAATTACTCATGACCTGGAAGAGCTCCAAAAGTATTTTGAAAATCAAATAAAAGAAGAAGAAAATTGGAAAAAAGAAATGATTGATGCAAGAGAATTATGGAAAAAATTCAAGGAAGGAGGCACAAAAATAATGAAGGAACTAACACCTTAAAAACAGAATGGTCAAGTTGTAAAAGAGGCACACAAATTCAGGGAAGAGAAGTCCTTAAAAAGTAGAATTGATCAAATGGAAAAAAGATGCACAAAAGGCCAATGAAGAAAATTATTCCTTGAAAATTGCAATTAGGCAAGTAGAGGTTAATGATTCCATGAGACATAAAGAAACAATAACACAAAATAAAAAAATGTAAAATAGAAGGAAATGTGAAATATTTCACTAGAACACTAACTAATCGGCAAAACAGATCAAGAAGAAAGAATCTAAGATATGTTGGATTACCTGAAAGCCATGATTTAAGAAAAGCATCTAGGCTTCATATGTCAAGAAATTATTAAGGAAAATTGCTGTAATATTCTCACACTAGGAAGTAAAATAGAAATGGGAAAAAAATCCACTGACTATTGTCTGAAAAAGATTGCAAAATAAAAACTCCAAGAAATATTATAGTTAAATTCCAGGCCTTCCAAGTCAAGGAGAAAATGTTGCAACCAGAAACAATTCAAATATTGTGGAGTCACAGTCAGGATATCACAAGATTTAGCAACTTCTTTATTAAAGCATTAGAAAGAGATCAAGACAGAAAAAGACAGGGAGACACAGAGAGACAGAGAGAAAGACAGACAGAAACAGGGAAGAAATAGGATGGAGGGAAATACAATTAGTAATCTTAATTGTAAAAAATTTTATAGTAAGTATCTCTGATAAAGGCCTCATTTCTCAAATATATAGAGAATTGAGTCAAATTTATAAAAATTCCCCGATTGATAAATGGTCAAAGGATATAAACAAGTTTTCAGATAAATCAATTAAAGCTATTTAAAGTCACATGGAAAAAATGCTCTAATCAATATTAATTAGAAAAACACAAACTAAAACAACTCTGAGGTGTCACCCCCCACACCTATTAGACTGGCTCATATTATTGAAAAAGAACGTGACAAATGTTGGTATGAATGTGGGGAAATTTTGGCACTAATAATCTGCAGGTAGATGGGAACTGATTAAATCATCAAGTAGAGCAATTTGGAACTCTACTGAAAGGGCAATAGAACCATGCATACCCTTTGATTCAGTAATGCCACTACCAGATCTGTATCCCAGAGTTTAAAAAAAGGAAAAGGACCTGTATATGCAAAATTATTTAAATAACTTTTACTTGGTAGCAAAGAATTGAAAACTGTTCATAAGTTGTGGAATGACTGAAAAAGTTATAGTATATGATTGTGATGGAATACTACTGTATTATAAGAAATGAGAAACAAGATGCTCTCAGAAAAACCTGGAAAGATTTACATGAGCTAATGAAAAGTGAAGTGAGCAGAACCAGGAGAATAGTGTACACTGAGAATGGCTTTGTTATTCTCAGCAATACAGTGATCTCAGATAATTCTTATGATGTATCTACAGAGAAAGAATTAAGCGAATTTGAGTACAAACCCAAACATATTTTTATTTTCTTTTTCTTTTCTTTCACAACATGAGAAATATGGGAAAATGTTTTACATAATTGCACATGTATAACATATCAAATTACTTACCTTCTCAATGGAAGGGTGGAGAGAAAGGTAAAGAGAATTTGGAACTCAAAGTTTTAAGAAAAGAATATCAAAATCATTTTACATGTAATTGAGAGAAAATAAAATATTGAACAAAAAATAAATTCCAAAAAATAATCAGAAGTTCCAGACGGTGCAGAGAAATGTGTATATTTATTTGCCGTCTCATTTTTTTTTTTAAAAAAAAAATGCTTATCTTTTAAGCCTAGCTTCTTCATAAAATTTTTTAGTTACATATTTTCCCCTATGTTTATCTCTTTAATAGATATCCAAAACCGATGACAGATATCAAAGTCTCCTGTCTCTATTGTATTACTGTCTATAGCTTTTTAAAGCTAAGGCATTTGGAGCATATGCTTATTACTGATATTGTTTTGTTAGATCTGCAGATCATATAACCATTTCTCCTATGCCATGAATCTGAGACCTTTCCCCATTCCGATTTCCCTCACCTGGGTGTCCTTCTTAATTGTAGCAACCAGAGCTGTATGCAGTAGTACAGAGGTGCTATGACTAGGGTGGTGTTCAGAAGGACATATTATTCTGGAAATTTTACCAGTTAAATCAGCCCAAGACTTTTTGACCACTAAAATCCCACTCCATGTGGATTCACATTGAGTTTGGAGTCTAAATGACTTTTGTCCTAGCCTTACCTCCTCCATTTCACAGAGAATCAAAAGTTTTCTTTGTAAAGCACCTAACACAGTGGCTAGCACACAGTAGGAACTTAATAAATTTTCTCTTCTTCCCCCACCTTTTAAAGCTCATTATTTGGAACCCAAGTGTTGAACTATTTTTTACCCCTATCAAATTTCATCCCATTCATTTATTCTAGCATGTTGAGCTCTTGATGAACCTTGACTTTGTCACCCAGAGTGTTAGCCATTCATGCCAATATTGTGTCATCCATAAATTTAATAGTCATGGTACTTATGCCTTTTTCCAAGTCTGCAACTTTGAATAAACTTATCCCTCTCTGAGTGCCCCCACCCCTTTATTTACCTCTTGTAATCCTTGCCCTCTTCCAAGGTTTTGGTCACATTCTCTCTTATAATAGATCTGTCCCGATTCCCTCAGTTTGTGCTCCTTCCTTTGACTCACCCCTCAAAAATTATTTTGTGTTTACTTTAAAGGCATAAACATATATGTGCCTACACACAGAAGTAGTATTTGTTTATTAATATCCATGTTGTCCCTCTCCCCTATTTATGCTACATCTTACCAAGATAAAAACTTTGACATTTTTTTTGTCCTTCATTTTTGAAGACCATGACATCAGGAGGTGATGCCATGACAAGTATGTGAACTGGATTTGAGGGAGGGGGTGCTCTGTTAAGTCACCAGCCTCACTTTCTTCTCTAGGGTCATCTGGGTCCAATGGCCAGATATGAACCAGAATTACTGAAGATGGCCCAGGATGCAAGGCAGTCAGGGTTAACTGACTTGTTCAAGGTCACATAGCTAGTAAGGGTCAAGTATCTGAGGTCAAATTCGAACTCCCATCCTCCTAAATCCATGGCCAGTGCTCTATCCACTGTGCCACCTTCATTTCTCTCACAGTTTGCCATGTAGTAGGCTTGGGAATAAATCCTTCCATGCTGCAAAAATGTGCCTTTGCTCAGTTGAAATTGTGTTCATGAAGATGATCCCAAAGAATATCAGGCTACCAGCCTGAACTGGACCCATGTTTTATTCTAAGGAATTAAACCCAACACAGCACCAGGCTTAATTTCCAAATACTGCAATAAAACTGGAAAGCACACTTCCACACATTCTGCATTTTAATTATACTTTCTGAGGATATAAGGGTTTTATGCATTAAGAAACTGTAAAAATAAATAGATTTTTCCATACCCACTGAAAGATGCAGGGCTTAATAGGCATTATAATTAGAGATGGGGAAATCAATTTGTGTATATTTTTTTAAAGGCAGCAAAAGCCTC
The DNA here is from genome assembly GCF_037893015.1 of Macrotis lagotis. Classification (NCBI taxonomy): domain Eukaryota; kingdom Metazoa; phylum Chordata; class Mammalia; order Peramelemorphia; family Peramelidae; genus Macrotis; species Macrotis lagotis. The sequence goes on from NC_133661.1 coordinate 7,911,589, forward strand.
AGTTGAACTGAGGCACTAACCTTTTCTGGCTTAAGTCATTAAAAAGATCATTTAAATGCCTTTACAATTTTGAATTTTGTCTCTGAGCTAAGAGGCTAGGTCAGAAAGTGAGTTTTCCTCACTACGGGCTTCCCTTCCACCCCACTGATTCCCCAGTACACCCACACTAAAGTTAAATAGCAAGAGGTCCTGGTGATCTTTAGGAAACAGATTTTTTTCAACTCACTCCCCCTTCAGTCTGTCCTGTCTGAGGTTCTGATGAGCATTTGATCTTCTAAGGAGTGAATCAACCTTTTAAAGTTGGTGAACTACTCACAGGAGTTTAAGAACATTGGCCTCATCTCACCGATGAAGACTCACAAGGAGACATTTGAAAAGGTTTCAGACTGGTTAACATTGGACATCTCATGCAATTATAAGAATGGGCTTTGACAATCCAAGTTTGAGAGAGTCCAAGTTTGGTGAAAATATGGCATTCAAAATACCTCTGGAGGTTATGGAGTTTTGGTGAGTTCTTTGAGTATCCAACCTGGAAAACCAAATGAGATATGAACATATGTTTGACTCAGGACCAGCACCATATGATGGTCATTCTTCAGTCTTTGTCTTTGCTTTGTTTGTTCCCTTATGCCTTTCCCTAATGGGTAATTGGTGGCCCCTGATCTTTTTTCCATCAGACCTTCCTTCATTCAAGGGAACGTAAAGGAACTGTTGCTCTGGCTAAGTACATTATTGAATCAGCACAGCTCTGGTTAGCAGTTAAAAGGACTGTTTCCTGTGACAAACTTGGTTCCAGTTCTATCTTTCCTGAGAATTTTGGGATATCATATCTTAAAAAACTCATTTCCATCCTCTTCTTCTTTCTCGTTTAATATTCTCAAAAGGAACTTACAACTTCCTTGTTCCTCCCCAATGTCATTCAAACATCAGTGTCAGATATCCCAACTCATATTTGTTGCCTCATTATGTTATAGGAGAGTAAAGAAGACCTCAATTCTGACACAATGATGAGGTGACCCTTGAAAAATCTGAGTTTTCTGGGGTTTTTTATCTGTAAAATGGAACTAATAATAACTCCTACCACCCAGAACTGTTGTGAGGTTCAAATGAGATGATGATTGCAAATGACTTAGTTCAGAACTTGACCCTTAGTGGGCACTCGATAAATGTTAGGTATTATTCATCGCTATTATTAGCTATTGAAAGTGATATTAGACAAATGATGCCTATTCAGATCCATGTTAAGCTATGAAATCTTTGAAGTCTCTTTTTGCCTTTTAAAAATATTATTTTATTAATGAAGTCCTTTTCATTCTTGAGATGCTGAGTCCACTATTCTTATTCCCATTTTTCAGAAAAAGGAGTGGTGTATTGTGCCTACCCCAATTAATCACTGAGGACTCAGACCACTAGACTAAATCAGTAAATCAAAGGTAAACTCAATTAGAAAATGTGCTTAATCAATCTGAAAGGATCAGAAGGACTTTGGATGAAAGGATGAAATCCCAAAGTAAATAGTGTAGGATTGAGCAGAGCTCCACTTAAGGGGAACTTCAGGAGGACTCTAGGAAAGTAAATTAGGACTTCCACTGATGCAATCATTGGCTCCAACTCATGGGCATTACTACATTTTACTCTCAATTTAAGGCTATTATTCTCAGAGACCTTATTTGTACAAGGGTTTGGAGGACTTATTCCTAGACCAACGGTCACTGTCATGCCTGCTTAGGAAATTCCCATTATAAAAGTTAACTAAATTTAACTGAAAATCAACAGGTAGAAGTCGTCTGCCCCTCAGAGTTACCCCTAAAACCCTCAGAGGAGTGGTTGAGGAATCAACCAGTCTTTCAAAAGAAGGTAGGGTGGTGGTCCTAGAGAGGGTGCTAAGGGTTACACAGTTAGTAAACATCAAAGCATGGACTTGAATTCAACCTATTTCTAGAGCAATCTTCTCTCCAGACTGATCTTATTACAACACTCCTCACCCCATTTTCCAGATATTCAATGATTCCATTTTGACCCAATAATTCTGGAATAGAAGGGATAATTTCAGAAACTAGTGATGTAAACATTCTCTCCACTTTTCTCACTATTTAGCAGAAAATGCTCTCTAAATGAATGGCTATTTGGTACCACTAATAAAGTCAATCCCAATATATTAGCATATTTATGTGGGATTTATTTATTGAAGAATATTGTGAGACAAGACCAGACAGCTTCTAAATATATGAAGAAGGGCACCAGAATATGAATGCTGTTACCGGCTCTTCTGGGTGTCCAAAAAAGCTTCTCATCCCTTCAGCTCTGACATCTAAGAAATCTTCTGTAGGAGTAAGTCCTGGTGATGTACCTTTGACAGAAGGTCATTTGAAGCCAATATTCCAATTTAATGGAAATAAAAGATCTCATGTCTCACATCCCTTCCCAGTCTTTTAATCTCACCTGGAGGGTTTAAGAATGCCAACTGACCAGTATGTAGATACTAAGGCAATCTTTTGGAATTCATGACTACCTTTTTCAGTGACTCAGCCTGAATACATGCATGCATACACACCTTCAACACTTACAGTGACACCAGAATGGAAGATGCCAGAGTTTTCATAATTAGTTTACTGATGATTCACATTCAATATATTTTGGAGGTTTATATTACGTAAAGGTATACCGCTAGTCTAAGTACTAATAATCACACTAGGATGACCTTGGAAGAAGCTTTCATTATCCTGGCGTCAAAGGGAAAGGGGAAGCCCAAGAAATCTTTCCATAAGTATCCAAATGTGTCGGATCTATTTATGTGTTTAATTATCACCTCTTTGCTCCCAGATCAGCCTTCACTTTTGTCCTGAACTCCAATGCCACATCACCAACTGTTTGTGGCTATTTCAAATCAAGGAACCTGAAGGCATCTCTACTGCAACCTGCCCAAAGCAGAAGCTGTCATCTTTCCTTGCAAACCCACTTCTCTTATCCACTTTCTACTGTCTGTCAAGGCTTCTGTCATCCTTCTAGTCACTGAAGTTCATAGCCCAGAAGTCACTCTCTGCTCCTCATTCCACATTGCTAATCAGCTGTGCTTTCATCTTAGTCAGTTCTCTCTCAGATGCCATTACTGTCTTCTACTCACACAGGCAACACTTAGATCAAGCCCTCAATCACCTCTCACCTGGACTACAGGGAGAACCTCCTAATTGGTGTCCTAACTACTTCACCTCAATTCCATTCTGTACACAGCAGCTAAAGTGATGACAGGTCTGATATCTGACCAGGCCTCTCCTATACTGAATCAACTCCAGGGGTTCTCTTCTAGGTAAAAAAATGCATTAATTCCTCTTGGGGAGCTTTTATATCCTTTCCCAACCTCAAACTTCTCTTTCCAGTTTCATCTTATATGATTAATTATAATGAAATAGAATGACGGCATTTCATTTTATAATATACTGTACAATCCAGCCAAATTGACTCTTTTACTGCTCAATTCAATCAATCAGCATCAAGTCCTACCATGAACCAGACACTATGCTAAGCTTTGAGGATACAAAAAGGGGCAAAAGTCAATCCTTGTCCTCATGGAGCTTACAGTCTAATGAGGGAGCCGAGGTAGAAACAATTATTTACAAAGCAAACTATTGACAGGATATAGGAACTCCCTGGTCTCGGATGGCTCTCTTGCTAAGAACGCCCTCCTTCTTTGTCTCTACCTTTTAGAATCTTGCATTTCCTTAATAGCTTATGAGGTTCAAGCACCCTCTTCTACATGAAGATTTTCTTGACTCCACCTCCCACCAGATGTCAGTACCTTTAGCTCACATCCTTGGTACTTAGTCTATATATTTGGTAATATATAGTTGTGCCTGACTCTTTGTGACCCCTTTCTTCTCCAGTTCATTTTACAGGTGAAAAAGCATAGGCACACAAAGTGAAGTGACTTGTCCAGGATCACACAGCTAGGTAGTATCTGAGGCCAGATTTTTACTCAGGGTTTCCTGATATCAAGCCAGGTACTCTATCCATTTCACCATTTGTATGTGTGTGTGTTGTGTATATATGCATAGATGGATAGAGATAGATATATAGCTATTAGAAATACACACAAATATCTCCCATTATATATATATATTTTTTTAGTTTTTAGTTTTTGCAAGGCAATAGGGGATAAGTGACTTGCCCAAGGCCACACAGCTAGGGAATTATTAAGTGTCTGAGGCTGGATTTGAACTCAGGTCCTCCTGACTACAGGGCCGGTGCTCTATCCACTGTGCCACCTAGCTGCCCCTCCCATATATACTTCTTTAGGCACATGTTTTCTCCCTAATAAAATATAAACTTCTTGTGGGCTCAGATTTTCGATTTTGATCTTTGTACTCCCAGCTAGAACATTGCTTGAGTAGGAGGTTAATAAATGCTTGATTAATCAATCAATTATATAGATGTTCCTTTCCATGAGGTAGATAGCAACCTATCTGTTCCTGCCCATCCTGGGGGCTCCTACCCATGTCCTGCCCAAAGTTGGCCAACCTTTCTCACTCATTCACTATTCCTTAAAGGATGAACAATTGCTCTCTCCTCTGAGCTTCCAGTGCCCTTCCCAGGAAGGAGGCCCAAGTTTGTCTGAGTTCCGAGTGTTCCCTGGTTCTTATTCCATGCCTATGTTTGACCTTCACGAGTCAATCTTTTGCCATGGATCAGGTTGTTCTTTGCTCCCCAACTCATTTTTTTCCCCACTTTAAATCCCTTCTTTCAGATTTTCTCTTTTCTTTAAGCAACTCTCTTCAGATAATGATAACCTTGCACACTGAGAGATGTGCTCCACCTCCTAAGAAAGGACTGGCTGGTCCAGACAACTACCACCCAGGTACACCACAATTCACCTAGTAAACTACCTGCTCTCCCTACATGCTGGAAATGAGATGGATCCTCAGCCCTTCTCTACCCTAGTGTGATTATTAGCACTTATACTAGCAGTCCAACTTGACATAATAGCAACCTACAAAATATACTGAATTTGTATCATCAGAGGATAGTTGACGATGATTCACTTCCTTAACACCTTATTCACCACATCTGGATGGATTCTTCAGAATCTCTTAGTAACTTGACAGTCCAATCTAGCTTCCTTGCCCTTCTCCCAACTTCTAATCTTGCCTTGCTGATTTCTCTAGTAAACAGCTAGCTTTGTCTTACCAATTTGTTTTATTTACCTTTCCTTTGGCCTTGTTTTCTAAGTACCTTTTCCATTTCCAGCACCTTTTTTCCACATTTGATATTTTATTTTATTCTTTATTCCAATTACGTTATGAAAGTTTTCAACATTCATCCACATGCATATGCAGATTTATAGATGATGTAATTTCCTTCCCCCTCCCTTCCCACACCCCTCTCCCCTCAATGACAAACATTATACATGTACATTTGTGCTTGACATGTTTACACATTAGTCATTTTCTGTATGAGGAATTAGGACCAAGGGAAAAGAAAGAAAACCAGGAGACAGGAAAGAAAAACAGAAAAGAACATTTTAAAAAGTTCATATTCTGTAGGGTTTTTCTTTATTTTATTTCACTTTTCTCCCTCTGAATGTGGATAGCATTGTCCATAACAAGTCTCCCAGAGTTGTCCTAACTCACTGAACTGCTGAGAGGAGCTGCATCCATCAAGGTTGATCAACTCACAATGTTGTCTTGGTTCTGCTCCCTTCACTCAGCATCAGTTCCTGTAATTCATTTCATGCTTCTCTAGAGGCTGACCCTTTATGGTTTCTTATAGAATAGTACTCTGTAACATTCATATACCACAACTGGTTCAGCCATTTCCCAACTGATGAGCATTCCCTCAATTTACAATTCTTTGTCACTACAAAAAGAGCTAATAGGAATATTTTGGAACATGTGGGACTTTTCCAATTTTTTTATGACTTCTTCTGGATATAGGCCTAGCATTGATATTGCTGGGGCATAGGATATGATCAGCTTTATTGCTCTTTGGGCATAGTTCCACATTTATCTCTAGAATGGTTAGATCAATTCACCAACTCCACCAACAATGCATTAATGCCCCAATTCTCCCACAGCTTCTCCAACATTGATTATTTTCCCTTTTTGTCATCTTAGTCAATCTGATAGATATGAGAGGATATCTCATAGTTGTTTGAGTTTTCATTTTTCTAATCAATAATGATTTGGAGCATTTTTTTCATATGATTACATATAGCTTTAATTTCTTCATTTGAAAACTGCCTATTCATATCCTTTGACCATTTATCAATTGGGGAATTACTTGTAACCTTATAAATTTGATTTAATTCTCTCTATATTTTAGAAATGAGACATTCATCAGAACTCTTAGCTGTGAAAATTGTTTCTCAGCTTTCTGTTTTTCTTTCTAATTTTGGCAGCATTGGTTTTATTATAATGCAAAACATTTTTAATTAAATGAGTCAAAAATCATCTATTTTGCAATTTATAATGTCCTCTAATTCTTGTTTGGTCATAAATTTCTCCCCTTTCTGTAGATCTGACAGAGCATTTCTTATCTATTAGTTGGTCTATGGCATTGCCCTTTATGTCTAAATCCTGTCAAAAGGACTTTATTTTACTAAGGGTATGAGATATGGATCTATGCTTAGTTTTTGCCATACTCTTTTGCAGTTTTCCCAACAATTTTGTCAAATAATGAGTTCTTTTCCCAGGAACTAATGTCTTTGGGTTTGTCAAATAGAGGATTACTGTAGTCATTTACTGCAGTTTCTTTTGAACCCATCCTAATCCACTGATACATTATTCTATTTCTTAACCAGGACCAGACAGTTTTGATGATGGCTGCTTTATAATATAGTTTTAGATCTGGTAGATCCAGGCTGCCTTCCTTTACATTTTTTTCATCAGTTCCCTTGATATTCTTGATCTTTTGTGACTCCATAATTTTGTTATCATTTTTCTCTAGCTTGGTAAAAAATTATTTGATAGTTGGATTGGTATGGCACTGAACAAGTAATTTAATTTGGGTAGAATTGTCATTTTTATTATATTAGCTCGACCTAACATGAGCAATTTCCCCAATTATTTAGATCTGACTTTATTTGTGTGACGAGTACTTTGTAATTGTCTTCATACAGTTTTGGGGTTTGTCTTGGGAGATAGATTCCCAAGTATTTATTGTTGCCTGCCGTTACTTTAAATGGAATTTCTCTTTCTATTGCTTGCTTTTGGGTTTTGTTGTTCAAATATAGAAATGCTGATGAATTTTTATGTGTTTACTTTATATTCTGCTACTTTGCTGAATGTATTGTTTCAAGTAGTTTTTGAGATGACTTTCTCAGGTTCTGTCTATATACCATCATGTCATCTGCAAAGAGTGAAAGTTTTGCTTCCTCACTGCCAATTCTAATTCCTTCCATTTATTTTTCTTCTCGTATTGCTGAAGCTAACATTTCTGCTACTATATTGAATAGTAGTGGTGATAATGGGCATCCTTGTTTCACCCCTGATCTTACTGGGAATGCTTAGCCCCATTGCATATAATCTTTGCTGATGGTTTTAGATAGATACTGCTTATTATTTAAGGAAAACTCCATTTATTCCTGTACTCTCTAGTTCCAGCATCTTTCAACTCATACGGTTTGGCTTTTCCCTCTACTTTTTTTCTCTTGACTCCTCCCCAGTTCTTCCTCCTTCTCGTCATGCCTTTTTCTTTAACCCTTCATTGTCTTATCATTTCCTTTCAGCTTTTACTGTGGTCTTCCCAAATATGTGCTCCCTAATTCTAGGATCTGGCCTTCTTCCCACTTTCAAAAGACTCCAATCCACAATTTCTTGAACTTAGATCTAACCCAGATCCTTCTTTTTCAGCTCTTTCTGTACACAACCTTTAGAAATCTAAAGTAGAATTCTTACAGAAATTTTTTTAAATTTTTAAATTTTTAGGTTTTTGCAAGGCAATGGGGTTAAGTGGCTTGCCCAAGACCACACAGCTAGGTCATTATTAAGTGTCTGAGACCGGATTTGAACTCAGGTACTCCTGACTATCTACTGTGCTCTATCTACTGTGCCACCTAGCTGCCCCCAGAAATTATATTAGTTTTCAGATATAAGTTGATAGTTTTCAATGTCAGATTCACTGTGATCATTCTATGGAAACATCTTAGCAGTTGAAAGACCTGAATTTGAGTCCTTGCTTACTAAGCCCTATGACTATAGGCACTCAGTCCAAAGCAATGTAATTCTATGACTGTTTTGGTAAACTACTATCCAGTAGGTAACAGATGTTAAAAATATAAGGACAACAACTAAAAGTCCTTGGCCTCAATGGACTTCCATTCCCTGCCTGGAAATTTCTTTTTTTAAAAGAATTTTTAAAGTTCATCTATTTTATTTTTTTAACATTCATCCATATCCATATGTGTATTTTTAAGTTACAAAATGTCCTCCTCCCTTCCCTCGCCCCCCCAGTGGTGAACAGTCAGGTTAGCATTGTACATACATATTTTTGATAGACATGTTTACAGATTAGTCATTTTTGGTGTGAGGAATTAGAATAAAAGGAAAGGGATACATAAGACATAGTTTTCATAAAGTGTTCATCAGATTATGAAGGATTGGGTTTTTTTTTTTGTTTTGTTTTGTTTTTCTTCCTCTGGATAGAGATAACATTGTCCATAACTAGTCTATTGTGGTTGTCCTAGCTGAACTGCTGAGAGGAGCTGCTTCCATCCAGGGTGATCATCTTACAATGCTGTTGTTAATATGAACATTGTTCTCTTGGTTCTGCTCCCTTCGCTCAGCATCAGTTCCTGTAACTCATCCATACTTCTCTAGAGTCCAACCATTTATGGTTCCTTATAGAACAATAGCATTCCATAGTATTCATGTATCATAACTTATTAACCATTCCCCAATTAATGGGAAATCCCCTCAATTTCCAATTCTTTGCCACTACAAAAAGCTGCTATGAATACTGGCAGTTTCTCTATTAGTAAAAAAATAAGAATGCTCATCCTCTTCCCTTCAAGAATTATTGTGTAGAAAGCACAATGTAAAGGTATGATTCGTTCTCATGACCTTTGTGTCCTTAGATAGAAAGAGTGATGATTCTCCTAAAGGAACACATAGTCAGTGGCACTTGACTCATTGCCAAAACTAGGAATTGGAAATACTCAAAACTTTAATTTTGTTGCATTTTCCCCTATTGAAATATATAAAAATGTGCTTCTCAATTTATAAAATACCACTTGCTTATTGATGAGTGACTGTGGTAATGAATGAATTGGTCCAATAAAACATAATTAATTTTTTTGGATACAAGAGTAGAAATGGGGATATTTCGGGTAAACATTTGAGATGCTATGCGCTGATTTCAATAATTCATAATAAAATACGCTATTCATTTTCTTCTGACTCACATATGTTCTTGTATTACAAAATTCTGCACCTGTGACTATTTTTCTTATACTTTGATTGTTTTTTAATGATATCATGAATTTATTTAAAAAAACCAGATGCTGCATTTGATGTGGCTTTCTTACATTATTGACAGTTCTTTACTTTGGAAATCTCATTCATCATTTACATTATCACCCAGCAGAGATTCAAGAACTGTCTTATCTTCCTTCCTTCTTCTCTTCCTGCCTCCCTATTTTCTACCCACCCTTCTTCCTTCTTCTCTTTCTATTTTTTTCTTATAAATTGGTCCCTTCCCCACCCAGACTAGTGTGGGCAGTAAAATTTGTAACACAAAGCCTCTCCCTCCCTCTTCCAGGAGACTGACCTCACCCTGGTTAAACTGCCCTCTTGGTTCAATAAGTCTATCAACCAATAAGTTTATGTCAGGCACAAAGGATTAAGTTCTGGGATAAAGGTAATCAATAAACCAGTCACCTTGCCTTCAAGGTGTTTTTAGTCTAGGGAGGTGGGGGAGGGGAGGACAAAGCTTTAACAAAATTCTAGCATTTTTTTCTTTGGGAAGATTGGTGAACATCTACAACTCAGAAGGTCATATAGGATCTCAGGAGAATGAGGAAAATTAACTCAGGGGAGGAAAGGCACTGAAGACTGGATTCCAATTCAGGCTTCAACTTAGTTCTTCACTTGTGGTGCCTCAGTTTCTTCATCTGTCTTAAGGCAATATTATGTGCATCCTCCCTCTGCTCCCTTCTTCAGAGAATTCTTATAAGGACATAATGAAGAACTATTATGGGGAGCCAGGTGGTATAATGATAGAGGACTAGACCTGGAGTGAGAAACTTCTAAATTCAAATCCAGTCTCACTAGCTGTATAACACTTAACCTGTCTGCCTCAGTTTTCTCATCTGTAAAATGGGGATACCAGCGCCTGCCTCCCAGAGTTGCTGTCACATCAAATTTTTGTACAGTGCGTTGCAAACCCTAAAATGTTTTACAAGTTCTTATTATTACTATTATTATTATTATTATTATTATCATCATTATTTTAACAGTTGCTTCCTTCTGGTCCTGACCCCTGCCCTGAGAAGGAGGGAGGAGCTTGATTAAGGCAGAGAATGGCAGTTTCTCCTGAAGTGAAAGCTTGGTCAAGCCTAATAGGGTGGTGGTCCCTCCTTTCACTCCGCCCCAGATCCCAGGACCCCCAGTTCAGTGCCTTGATTGGTGAAAACAGCCTGGAGCCCAGATTCCCCCCATCACCCTTCTCTGGGCCCCTCCTGCCTTCCCTCCAGGGCAGGGACCTTTTTTCCCTTCCCAGGCCTTCCTCTCCCAGGTTTCCTACTCCCTGCGTTTGATGGGCCCTGTTCTGTTCCTCGCCCTTTTAAACTTTATAGTCTTTTATTGGGATTTTATTCACAGACAAATAAATACAACAATGTTGAAATTTTATCTAGTGGAAGCTTCTGTCATTGGCTGGAAAGTCTACAGCTCCCTCTGCTCAAATGACCTCAATGATTCCCTTGAAAAGACACCAGTTTTCTGAATTCTGGACAGGATGCTTCCAATTAGGGGAGGAGATGGCTGTTCTAATCTAAACCAAGATGTTTATGTTTGGAAAGTTTGCTGGTTTTGAAATCAGACATTGCTTTGATTTAGCACTTTGGAAAATTCAGGGACAATTAGCAGTTTTCATCCACATAGTAAGTTAAATTGGGTAAAACATCATCCCAAGTATTCTCACTTGAAATGGAGAGATCTGAGCTGTTTTGACGTGGCTGGTTGGCATATTTTGGCTCTATCTTAAAATACCAAGCCATTGTCCTGGGTGCTCCCTGTCAATGATGTCTCATCTTCAGCCTATTTGCCTTTGAACAGGCTGTGCCCCATGCCTAGAATGCCATCCCTTCCGAATGCCATATCACAGGATCCGTGTTTTCCTTAAAACCTTTCAGGTCTCACCTTCTGCTTGAGGTTGCTCCTAATGTCATTGCTTGTTGTTGCTCATGAATGTTATCAACCACCTACTATGCACCACTCATTCTGCACCAAGGCCTTCGCAAATCCTGTTGCACTGGATCCTCCCCGACAAGGCCCTAGCTTCAAGCTACTATTATTATTATTATTATCTTGTATTTTATTCCGTTATTTCAATCAAGTCTGACTCATGACTTTATTTGGGATTTTCTTGTCATTTCCATCTATAACTCAATTTATATATGGAGAAACTGAGGCAATCAAGGTTAAGGGATCTGCACAAGGTCACTCAGCTAGTAAATATCTATGTGTCAAAGGTAACATTTGAACTCAGACCTTCCTGACTCCAAATACATGTTCTATTCATTATATTATCTAGATGTCCTAAGCAGGGGAAAAGAGCCATTAAGGGCCAGAAAGCAAAACAGCTACTGCAGAGACCTCTCTCATCTCAAGTGGTCAGAATGATAGGAAGTAATGATTACTTTGTTGGCTAGTGTTCATAGCTGTTACATTGAGTGGGACTGAATTGACTCTGATAAAGACAAAATTCCAATTTTGATGAGAAATTATTAATTTCTGGCAACAAATGTAAGGTTGTAGGAGTCAATAAGACAATCCTCCCACTCTAAAAGTTTATATCATTTACTCTTATTAAATATTTTATTGGAAGTATATTTCTAATCCAGATTGGGTGTAAGTGAGCCTGAGAAGAAGCCTGAGAAGAGCTCAAGGGAGGGAAAGGGGAAGAGGGAGAAGGAATAAGAACCCATGTTCTCTCTCTTCAGAAGATCTAGCCAATCATGCTAAGAGGGAGAGAGAAAAGGGCTGGACTTTGTAAGATGGTGAAGAAAATCATAGGTTTAGGGCTTATCTTGGCATGTTTTGCCCACAAGTTACAAGGAAGAATGTCTTTCAATCTTCCTTTCTTGGGACAATATGATCCAGTGCCTGGGCTTGGATTTTGACTCTTTATGACTTGCACAAGCAACTTTCCTACATAAGTCTCAATATCCTCATCATTAAATGGGGATGACTATAACTTGAACTGTCTACATGTGAGCTCTGGTGATGAAAGCAAAAAGATAGAAATGTGCTCTGTAATGGGAGGATACTTCATTTATTCAACAAGGATTTATCTAACACTCCTACTAGACACTATTAGAGACCCTGGGGTAAGACAAAAAGTGAAATATTCCTTGCCCTCAAAGAGGTTCTATTCTATAGAGAGAGACATGTATACAAAGTAATGGTAAGAGGGGAGGAGAGTCCATGAAATGGAGGGACCTTGAAGGCTAGACTTGTTTAAGGGGTGGCCTTTGGGCTGGACCTTGGAGGAAGTGAAGGATTTTAAGATATGCAGAAAAGCTGGGAGAACATTCTGGACATGGCAGAAGAGTAGAGGCTGGAAATGGAAGGTCATACACAGGGATCAGCCAAGAGGCCAGTTCTGCTGCAACATAGTGTAGGAATGTGATATAAGTTGGAAAGAACAGTTAGAGTCAAACAGTGAATGATCTTAAATGACCAGACAAAGGAATGTGTATTTCCTTCCAGAGGCATAGTGAACCCTGGGAGTTTTTTGAGTTGGGAAATAATATGGCCAGACTATATTTTAAGACTAACATATGGTATATTATCTCTATCAAATTGCTTGCCTTCTCAAGAGAGGGAGAGAGAGAATTCAGCATTCATTTTTTTTAAAAAAATACATATTAAAATTGTTTTTACAGGTAAATGAAAAACTAAAATATAAAAATTTTCATGTAAAGCTAAGAGGCTTAAAAAAAGAATATCATGTTGGTGGTTGAGTAAAGGATAAAGTAGAAAGCTGACAACTAGAAGCAAGGAGACCAATTAAGAGGCTGCTGCAAAGGAGAGGGGATGAAGCCTCAAAGTTTTGGCTGCGGGACTGAAGAACAGAGGACAGATTCAAGAGATAGAGCAGAATCCAGAAGACCTGGCCATTGATGAAGTGAGAGAAAAGGAAGAGTATTTAAAAATATTTTTTCCCCAATTACATTCCCTAAAACATTCAGTTTTTTTAAATTTTGAGTTTCAAATTTTCTCCTTGCCTCACCTCCCTCCTCCCTGAGATGACAAGGAATTTGACAGAGGTCATGTATGTACAATCACATAAAACACATTTCCATGTTAATCATATTGTGAAAAAAGATACAGACCCAAAGGGAAAAAAGTTAAAAGAAAATCTGCTTTGATCTACATTCAGATTTTAGTTCTTTTTCAAGATATCAACAGAATTTTTCATCAATTGTACTTTGCAATTGTATTAGATCCCTGTACACTGAGAATAAATTAAACCTTTCACCGTTGATCATCCTACAAGGTTGCTATTATTCTGTCCAATGTTCTGCTTCTGATCACTTTACTCTGTATCAGTTCTGTAAGCTTTTCCAGGTTTTTCTAAGAGCAATCGCATAGGGAAATATTATCCCATTTACAATCACAGACCACAATTTGTTCAGTCATTTCCCCCTTCATGGACCTCCCTTTGATGTCCAATTCCTTGTCACTACAAAAAAAGAGTCGCTAGAAATATTTTTTGTGCATTCAAGTCCTTTCCTTTTTTTAAAAAAAACTCTTTGGGATTTCTGGATCAAAGGGTACAGTTTTATAGTCCTTTGGGTACTGTTCTAAATTCTTCTCCAGTTTACAACTCTACCAAGAGTGCATTAATATCCCAATTTTCCCAAATCTCCTCCAATATTTATCATTTTCCTTTTCTATTATATTAGTCAATCTGACAGCTGTGAGGTGGCATTTCAGAATTGTTTTAATTTGCATTTCTCTAATTAATAATGATTTAGAGTAATTTTATATGAATATAGATAACTTTGATTTCATCTGAAAGCTACCAGTTCATATCTTTTAACTGTTTATCAACTGGGGATTGAGGTATTCTTTAAAATTTGATTTAGTTCTCAATAGAATTGAGAAATGAGACCTTTATCAGAGATACTAGCTGTAAAAACGTTTTCTCCCCTCCATTTTCTGCTTTTCTTTTCTTTTTTTTTGCCAGGTAATGGGTTTAAGTGACTTGCCCAAGGTCACAGAGGAATGTAATTATTAAGCATCTGAGGCTTAATTTGAACTCAGATCCTCCTGACTCCAGGGCTGATGCTCTATCTACTATGCCACCTAGTTGCCCCTCTGCTTTTCTTCTAATCTTGGTTGCATTGGTTTTGTTTGTGCAAAATCTTTTTTAATTTATAATCAAAATTATCCATTTTACATCTAGTTATGTTGTCTATCTTTTGTTTGTTATATTTTCCCTTTCTCCATAGATATGACAGGTAAACCATTCTTCATTTTCCTAATCTATTTATAGTGTCATCCTTCATATCTTAAGATGTATACCCATTTTGACCTTATCCTGGTAGAATGTAGGCTATTAGTCCGTACTTAGTTTCTGCCATACTCTTTTCCAGTTTTCCCAGCAGTTTTTGTCAAATGGCAACTTCTTGTTCTAAATGTTGACCTTTTTTGGTTTATCAAATTTATATGGTTTATCAAACCATAGATTACTATGGTCATTTTCTATTGTGTCTTATGTACCCACTCCATTCCACTGATCCACCACCATTTCTTAGATGGTACCAGCTAATTTTGCTTATTGCCACTAAATAATATAGGTAGGCTACCTTCCTTTGCATTTTCCCATTAATTTGATAATTGATATTTTAAACTTTTTGTCAGATGAATTTTGTTATGATTTTTTCTAACTATACACTATTTTTGGTAGTTGGGTATGGCATTAAGCAAATTAATTTGGGCAGGATTGTTATTTTTATTATATTAGTTCAGCCTACCAATGAGCAATTAATATTTTCTAGTTATTTAGATCTGACTTTATTTGTATGAAAAAACTTTTGTTACTGTGTTCATATAGTTACTAGGTTAATCTTGCAAGGTAGACTCACAAGTATTTTAATATTGTCTGTTGTTATTTTGAAAGGAATTTCGCTCTTGCTGATGGGCTTTGGGAAGATATAAAAATACTGATACTTTTTGCAGGTTTATTTTATATTCTACAATTTTGCTAAAGTTCTTGAATATTTCAACTAGTTTTTAGTTTATTCTTTAGAATGATACCTTTATATCATCTGCAAAGAGTGATATTTTGTTTACTCATTGCCTGGTCTAATTCCTTCACTTTCTTTTTTGAGAACAGAGTTGATGATGACTCCAAGACTGTGAACTTGGGAGCCTAGCTTATGGCACCCTTGACAAAAATGGGAGAGAAGAGGGTTGGGTTTGGAGCTTCTATCTATCTATCTATCTATCTATCTATCTATTTATTTATTTATTAATGTATTTTTAGTAGGAAGGGAAAGAAAATGAAATCTGTTTTAGATTTGTTATATTTGAGATGTCTACAAAACTTCTATTTAGACAATTTGCAGTTGGTGATAAAAGATTAAAATTCATGAGAGTGACTAGGAAACAATAGCTAAATCTAGGAGTTGTTTGCAGAGAAGTAATAGTTTGAACTCATGAGAGCTGATGTATTCCCAAGAAAAGAGGCAGAGAATTAAGAGAAGAGTCTTGGGTCAGAGCCAAGGCTTTTTGAAATCCCAACTTTGGACTACTTCCACTCACCCACCACCCACCACCTTCTCTGCTCCTATTCATGAACTGCTGATAGATATTGAAGGAAGTCATTCAGCTGTGTTTGTTGAGTCCCTGACAAATTTAAGTTCAACTGAACCCCCAACACCACAAGACTGTAGTTTCCTCTTCCCTCACTGACTCCACGTCACATGCCCTATTGCTACAATTCCAAATCTTTTTTCTTTCCTTAAGCTTAATCCTTTATATCAAAGGACTTTATGCTAATTTTTATTAGGGAAAATAGATGCTAACCATTGTGAGTTTCCTCTTTCCAGTTCATACCCTCATTCTTGTCCTCATGATTCAGTTACTGTATTGTCCACACTCCTGGCCAGATCAACCCCCTCTTTCTGACCTTGATCTCATCTCTTTTGGAGGCTTTACCTTCAATTAGTTCTCTTCTATTCCCTAATCTTCAATCTTATTCCAAATGACCTAGCCAACCTGCTCTTCCTATATCTATGATACTCCATCTCCTACCCCAGGAGCTTACACCCTTCTGGGGAAATAGGCATATAAGTTAGTAGAAGGAAATTTGAAGAGTGGGAGAAATTAGAGTGGTTTCCCTTAAGGCATCACAGAGAAGGTTTCAGCTGAGTTGAATCTTGAAGAAAGGGAAGAATTCTAAGATCCTACAGCATCTCTCAGATCTATTAGGGAGCTAGGCGATACATTGGACAGGGCATTAGACTTGGAATGAGAAGATATGAGTCCAAATCATGTCTCACATAATTACTACCTGTGTGACTCTAAGAAAGGAAGGAAGGAAGGAAGAAGGGAGGGAGGGAAGAAAGGAAAGAAGAAAGAATGGAAGGAGGGAAAGAAGGAGGGAGGGAAGGAGGGAAGGAAGTAAGGAAGTAAGGAAGGAGGAAAAGAAGGAAGGAGGGAAGGAGGGAATGAGGCATGAAAGAAGGAAGGAAGAAGGAAGGAAGAAGTAGGAAGGAAGGAAAGAAGGAGGAAAGGAAGGAAGGAGAGGAGGAGGTTAGAAGGAAGGTTTGTCAAGTACTTACTCTGTACCAGACTCTATGCTAATCGTGGAGCACTTGCTTTATCAAAGCTTTTGTTAAAAAAAAAAAAACTTTTTTACCCTCCATCAGTCTCAATTTACTTATCTGTAAAATGGGCCTGATAGAACCCATTTTCATATTGTAGGGTTTGAATAGCTAACCTATGTCAAGTGCTTCACAACCCTTCACAGATCTCTCAGCTATGTTCCCTTCCCCCTTATGTGTCCACTCTCTTCCCAATTTCCAGCCCTCCTCACTCTCACTTGGACTCCTGTGTTGCCTCCTCCCCAAGCCATCCTCCACATCCTCCCTGCTCAAACCCTGCAGTGGGTCCATGTTGTTTGTCTCCATGACCAAACATAAGTTTTTCTTGTCGGACACTGGCAGACCTTCCCTGTCTGGTTGCAACCTTCCCAGCCCCTTACCCGTTACTCTCCTTTAAGAACGCCACAGTCCAGGCTAACGGCTTCCAGAGATATTGGGCTTCCTTGTTGACAGGTGTCTCTTTCATTGGGCTGACTGACATCTTCCTGGAGAGGAGGCTTGCTTCAGGAGGCATTGACGCAGTCGCTGAGAGCATAATTGATATTGGCAGGCTTGAGGAGGCCGCACCAATCTCCTAATTGCTGCCAAGTGAAGGTGGCTCCTTGGAGTCAGCACACGCTGTCAGATGCACAGATTTTGGAGTTCACTTTTCTTCCTGCAAGGCCCCAATTTCCTCTCCCCAGATTACTATCTTTGAATGCAGAGAAAATGAATGAGGTATGTACAGATGTGTTGGTGCTTTGGACTGTGAATCATGCTTATTAAGGGGAGGGGGACAGGAGCTTTCATGTGAAATAAGCATAGAAGGTCAAGAAAAAATGCTGTGATGGAGATGAGACCAGAGGTTTACAGTCCATCACTAAGAAGATGGGCATGGGAAGTCCTACCTACAGTCCTTTCTGCTTCCAGGATCTCCTCTCCAACCTGCTATCCCAAAGTTGCAGAAATAACCTGACTCAACTCTAGGTTTGACCAAGCCACTATACTGCTTCAGTGTCTTCCAGGGTTCCCTGGGACTTCTAGGACAGACTGGGACCTCAGTTTGGCATTGAAAGTCTTCTCCAATCTGGCTTCAGACCATCCTTTCCAGGGTTTTTCAGAATATTTTCCCCATGACCCACACTACACTGGAGCCACATTTGCCCCCTTGTCCTTTCCCAAAATAGGTGCTAAAAATGCTTAATGATTGACTTATGAATGATGACAGAAAATTACCTGTGAGGTCAGAGAAGAATAACCACACCCAGCCCCCACCCCAACTTGGAGTGGCCTCTATTTGTCCTTGTCTCTACCTGTAAACATTCTTCTCACCCTTTAAAGCCCTGTTCAAATGCCACTTCCTCCATGGAGGTTGATGGGGAAGTGATTGCTTCCTTCTCTAATTATCATAGTTATATGCTAGTATTTTTTTTGGTCAAACCTGAGACCACTGGGAAGATAAGTGAGTGTTCCAGGGTCTCACAGCTAGAATGTGTTGAAGACAAGACTTGAACCCAAGTCTTCTGTCTCCAAAGTAGCTTTCTGTACAACTTTCCACATTGCTTCTTTCCCTCCTTTTATAGTTGAGAAAATTAGGATGAAGTGTCTTTCCCAAAGTCAGGAATCAAACCTAGGTCCTCCAACTCTCAATCCAAAGCACGTGCCAGCCACATCTTATATTTCTCTCTTAAATTGTAAATGTCTCAAGGACAAGATATCTGAATGTCCCTATCAATGACAAGCACAGCCTTCTATATACAGCTGACAATAATTACCTGTGGCAAGCATGAGGTTCTACATACAGCTTATACATGATAGTTATCTGTGACAAGCACAGGGCTCTGCATACAGCTGGCACATAATAAGGATCTGGGACCAACAAAGGACTCTGCATACAGTTGGTATATAATAATGATCTATGGGTTGACTCTCTTAGCTAAAGCAGGGGGCCCCCAGGGTCATTTTGCAATCCTGTCATGCCTGTGGTTTTTGGAAAGTAAACAGTGGCTGCTCAAAAGAGAAGGGCGGGCTGTGAGGCGCCACTTCCAAGTGGAAGCAAGGCCCCAGGTAACCCCGCACCTGGCTGCACTTGCTGGGCTGTTATCTGCCAACTCCCTTTCAGAGCTACTGACTGACAGGGAGCCAGGCTTACCATGGCTGCAAATGTCAGCAGGAGCCCAGGGCGAGATGCCTATCTTTGCCAACGCAAAGGTCCTCCTCGAGCAGCCAGCCAACCTGCCGTCTCACCAGCCGACTCCCAGCTTGACAAGTCTTTTGTCTGCATCAAAGCTTCTGTGCCTGCTTCATGCTAGAGACAAGAGACTCATCCAGGGAATAGTCCAGAGCCTGGAATGGAAAGGCTTGGAATGAAACTGCCCTCCATCCTGTTGGAGCTAAGCGGGTCCCCCCTTGTCTCAGGAGAGCTTCTCCTCTGACCCCCAAGGGCTTTGACTGTCTTTGGACCATCCCATCTCCCTTTCCTTGTCCACTTTCCTCCCTATATTTCCAGCACCTGAACAAAACAGAGAATCAGCCATTTTTTCCCCTCCCATCTCAATTTGTCATATCTTTCTCAAAGCCATCATTTTTCAAGTGAGGAGAAAGACTGAAATATCTTCCATAAGCAAAGCTGTTCTGATGGACTGCAATGGTCAATAAAGCAGGCAGTACTCACTTTGCTGCTCATGACTGTTCTCTAAATGGCATGCAGTGAGCCAGAGGCCCATGTTTGACTCGGCCTCCTAGCATGGCAAATGGCTGTCCTTGGAGATCTGGACTTGAGCCTTATGGTGGGCCCCAGGCAAAGCAATTGGCCTCCTCTTTACCTCTCAGTTTCCTCTTCTACAAAATGGGTGTCATAAAAATAGCCACAAATTCTTGCCTCACAAGGTGGTAGGGAAGGTCAAATAAGTCATTGTAAGGCACCATAGGAAAGTCAGTGACTGATTATTCTCTAATATCCCAAGTCTATGGGAGACTCAAGTTTCTCAAGTCTCTCATAAATCATCTCGTCTCCTCTTGAAAACATGGGAATCTCACTACCTCCTGATGCAGAGTTCCTGATATGAAATCATAAACTCCTCTTGGCATTGCTTCCACTTTTGCCCTCTGGAACCAAACAGAAAAAGTCTACATTGTCTTCCACATGACCAACCCTTCAGCTATTTGAAGAGAGTTCTTATGGCATCCTCCCCAAGGCTTTTCTTTTACAAGATAAGTGTCCTGTTTTTTAATTGATCCTTCCGTGACAGTGGAAAATGAATTCTACTCTGATCAACTAATCAGAAAAAGGCTCAATCCTAGAGTCCAAAGACCAATCTTGGGGCACTTACCACACCCTTCTCATCTCTGCCACTTTTGAAGCTCAGTTCAAGCATCCTCTCCCACCAGGTGATGGATGACCTTTTATGATCTCCATTACACTTCCAAAGTATGATGCAATTTTTGGTGCCATTTTCTCAACCCCTGTCCCCACCCCTCCAAAAGCCACAAGATCACTGGAACACTGGAACAGCTTTGTGGGACATATAAGATACTAAGCAAAGATTTTTCAGAGCCTAATATTTCTTTTTTGTTTGTTTGTTTTTTAGGTTTTTGGAAGGCAAAAGGGGTTAAGTGGTTTGCTCAAGGCCACACAGCTAGGTAATTATTAAGTGTCTGAGACCGGATTTGAACCCAGGTACTCCTGACTTCAGGGCTTGTGCCACCTAGCCGCCCAAGAGCCTAAGATTTCTAACATCCCCCAACCTATACTTTCATCTGCCCCAGTTGATCCTGGCAATAGAAAAGGCAACATTTTCTTTTTTCCTTAATGATCTGATGAATTCTTCCCTCATTATTTATAATCAATCATCAGTTTTTTAAGGGTAACAATCCTAGAAAATGACACAAAAAGGGGTGGCTAGATGGCTCAGCGAATGAAGTAGTGGCCTTGGAGTCAGCAGGACCTTAGTTCAAATCCAGTCTCAGACACTTAATACTCATTTATCTGTGTGACTTTGGGCAAGTCACTTATCCCCACAGCCCTGCAAAAACCAAAAAAAAAAAAAAAAAAGAAAGAAGAAAGAAAAAAAGAAAATGGCACAAAAGTAAAGAAATGAGAATGTTGAAACACCAAACTCATGATTAGGTCCCTGAAACCACCCAAGACAACCATCTTTCCCTAGATATTGTTGAAAATTCACTTTTATGCATACAAATTCCTTCTAACAAAATATTAAGTCTGATCCTATATAGCTTTCCTAATACAGTAACCACGAAATGCCCCACAAAATGGAGCACAAAAATAAGATTGGCAAAGTGCAAAACGTTTTTCTCCTTAGTAATTTCTAGAATTCTGTGACCTTTTGTGGTAACATTTCAATTAAAAAAATACTTCAGACAGCATTGACTTTTCATAAGCCATGAAATATACAGTATCACAGAACATAAAATTCTTGAAATTAAAACATTTTTAACCTGAATTTTCCCTTCCATTGTGTCTGATGACGGTAGGAGGACAATGTCCTGTACACTACCTACTTTGGCCTCCGTCTGAAAGCTAAAGAGCTTCAGTTATTGATGTTAGAGGTCTCAACATCACCTCTGACCCTCTGTCCTTCATGACTGGTGGATGGGGTTGGAGATTGAGAATGACGCATCAACTTGAAATGTTTTCCTCCTTTTGGCTGACATATAATTATGGACTCATTAGTACCAAATTCTCTATAACGTTGATCTAACGCCTCTATTTTCCCAGTAAGCTGCATCATTGATCTTGTAAGCCCAAGGGACTTGGACTGTGTTTTGGGGTCATAATTACAACACAACTTGAGTTTTAAAGGCAAATGATGAAAATATGCAATGAATGCACAGGCAGCTCTTTATAAGAGAGTGATCAAAACCATTGCAGAACCTTGAGGGGAACCAGTCACTCCAGAAACTTGAGCTTATTGTACCTCTTATTTCTTTTTCTTTACGGCTCACAGTTGTGAGCAAACTCAAAAATGAAAATGAGATAACTAATAAAATCACATAAAGGCATGAGGTCACAGAAGCTAAACATGAATATTGAGGATTAGTTATATAGTAAAATAGGCTTGATCTCTCTTTTTGTACCTTCTAATGGCCCTGCCCCCAACATCTCACATGCACGGGCATGGGCATGCCCACACGTGCGTGCGCACACACACACACACACACACAGAGTCTTCCCAAAACTGGAAGACTCCTATCTTCCTCTTTGTTGTGTTTTTCACATGATATGACAGACAGCCATCTTTTCTCATGACTACCTCTCTTCCCATCCTACTGCAAAAGTAACTGTTCCTTCTGCCTAGTCTCTGAAATGCAGGCCTAACTTTCCTTTGGAGAATGAAAAAGAGTTTTGGAGGGTTTTAAAAAATTTGTTTGTTTTGTCTATTGGTGCTGTTTTTTGCTGCAAATCACTCTTGAAAAATATACTTCAATGGTTTAAGGATCATTTATATGATTATTCCCTTCATTGACATAGATAGCATCTTCTCTAAGTGGATGAGGGCTGAAGGAAGTTCCTCATCTTGTGGTCAAAACTCATGATACTGAAGCAGGAAAATACCTAGTGTAAAAATTGTGAACAAAATGGTAAAACTTGTGGAATTGCTGAGAGTTTTCAACGTAACTATATTACCATGTTACGGTGTAACCATGGCAACCTAAAGACTGGTACCCTGGGACAACACTGGATGACATGGGTAGGAGCAGTAGTTGTGCCCAGGCACACACTGATGTTTCAAACAAGCTGGAATTTTGTGTCACTTTTTAAAATAAAATTTAATTGCTGATTTTTAGATTCAGTTTAGTTGTTTTTTCTTTAGCTTCATGATTAAAATGTCCATTGTAATTGAGTATTCAGTAAATAGTCACCTTTGGAAAAACCAAAATTCCCTAGATGCACATTCTCATAAAACATGCTGGTTGCCCACACCCTTGTTGGTGTTTCTACTAAGGAGGTGAACCATTCTGGAGAGAATTTGGAATGATGCCAAAAGCAAAGGATGAAAACACTCAGAAATTTTGACCCCTATGGCTAGGCTCATAGGCCAAAGGAGGGCAAAGAAGACAAGGAAGGTCACATAGTAAGATTTTCACAATAGCCCTTTTATAGTCACAGAAATAAAAAATAAATTAGGGATTCAAATGGGAAGAAGAGCACAAAATGGGTACAGGAATGTGGTAGATATTAGTATATATAAGAAATGATAAACCTAAATATTTTAGGGAAGCCTGGGGAAGATATGTGAACTGATACAGAGGAAAGTAAGCAGAGTCAGTAAAATACAACAATATAATAATATCTGTGTAGTGTTTTAAAATGTATAAAATGTTACATATATTTATATTTATAGTGTTATATATTTGCATTTCTATACACACATGTATTCTATATTTATTTTTATATATGTAAACAAAACAGTAATGTATACTATGACTACAGCAATGTAAATGGAAAGGAAAATTACAAAAGAAAATTGAAGACTACCATCATAACTAGGTCTGACCTTTGAGAAGAGTTGGGAAAACCTGCCTCCATGACCTTTGTGCAGAGATGGATACATGGACATCACAGATACATCCAAAAAATTGCAGGACAAAAGTAGACTTCTCAAGAAAAATCTAATTGGCTCCAACTTTCTCCAAACCCACGTGGTTCCAGGAACCATCTATATAAAATCCAGGGCCATGAGGAAACCTTTCCTAATGTTTCTTATTTTCATTGCCTTCCCTCTCAATTATTTTTGATTTATCCTTTGTATATTTTTGTATATATTTGCCTGTATGTTGTTTTTCCAGCTCTATGATTAACTTCTTGACTTGTCTTTTGCTTCTTTTTATATTCCTAGTGTCTGGCACATTGTAGGCACTTAATAAATGTATATGGATAAAAATGGCCTAATCCTACACAAATAGTAAATGACAGAGGCAGCATTTGAACTCATCAACTCTGAGTATAAAATTCTCTTTTGATTGTATGGCAAATCTTGGATCTCACACACAGGATGAAGTCAAGGTTCTCTGTTAAAGGATCAACACAATCAGATTGTGCTCAGGAGAGACCATCCATTCCCACTTTTGGCAAATGAAGAGAGCCATGGTGGCCAACTGGATGAAGCCCTTGGTCTGGGTCTTAAGATGGCCTGGCTTCCAGTACTGCCTCCAACACTCACCAGCTCCATCACTCTGGGTAGCTCAGTTAAACCCTCTGCCACTCTGTTTCCTTATCTTTGAAATAGGGGTAATAATGGCCCCATATCCTAATGTGATTATGAGGATCAGATGGAATAATAATTATAAAGTGGTTAGCACAGTGAAGTATGTAGTAAGCACTATGTAATTATTATGATGGGAATTATTTTTTATTATATTAATAACCAATTATTGTGTTAGGATCCAGGCTTTTCTTTTTTTTTTTTTTACTTCCTCAGTCAGCCAGTCTCTGAAGGAGTTGGTTGATTACCTTCATTCTGGGGATCCACATTTCTATCGCTTGGGGACAGGACCCCACCAACTAGGACACCTTCCTTCTGAAGGTGTCAACAGAATCTAATCTAGGAAAATTCCTGCCCCAAACAATAAACTCATTTCCTTAAACCCCTTCTTTGGAGTTTAGGGTAAACCCAGCTCATGAAGGAGAAAATCAACCAATGGATTCCCCTGTCCAGGGTGCTGAAAGAGGCTGAGTCTCAGGATCAGGCTTGTTCTCAGTAGAAGCTGAAGACTTCTAGTCCACCCCCTCATGAATTATTCACCAGTCGGGGTTGATTTTCACCTGTCAGGGGCATCCTCTTTTCTAAAAGTATATTAAAGCTTCCAGTCTCTCTA
Source organism: Macrotis lagotis (assembly GCF_037893015.1). Classification (NCBI taxonomy): domain Eukaryota; kingdom Metazoa; phylum Chordata; class Mammalia; order Peramelemorphia; family Peramelidae; genus Macrotis; species Macrotis lagotis. The sequence goes on from NC_133661.1 coordinate 7,936,457, forward strand.
TTTCTTTGTCTTTGGTTATTGAGAGAAACCACTGACCATTAGCTAATCTAATTAATAAATTGATTATTAGCTACTCTAAAATGCTGTCTCTTGAATTTTTTATCCATCACAGCTCATTATAATTATTATTATATAATTACACAATCATTATAATTGGACATATAACTACATGTTATATCTTACTCATGCTATAATATGATGTTACATCCCACATAATTTAGCTGCCCCTAAATAATGCATATAAGGCACTTTTATAAACCTTATTGCACCATGAAAATGGCTATTATTAAGAGTATTCATTGCCAAACTTATTTTCCAGCATTATTACATCACATTGTGCAGCTTTCCCCTTGTCTGTTGGCTCATCTATCATTGCTGGTATTTCCTACTCCACTCCAGCCTGTCTAGTAAAACTGCTTTCACTTTGCAGATGAGCAAACTGAGACCTGGGGAAGATGGGCATCTGAGCTGGCCTTAGAGGATATGGATGTTTCTTGCCTTTTCTATCAGCAGCATCCTGTTCTTATTGGTACAGAAATGCCAAAAGCAGCTAACTGTGAATGACCCTGGCTAGTCAGAATCTTTTCTCTGCCTCTGAACCACAGAGAATACAGAGCCTATCTAGAGAGAAAAAATTGTTTTAGTAAACGGGGGTGGGGGGTGGGAAGAAGTGTTCCAAGACAGGCCTCTACAGGCACAACCCAGGCCTCCCAAGCAGAGGTCCCCATGGAGATCCTGAAATGGCAAAGGGATCCTTGGGAGTTGCAGTCTCTGGTCCAAATGAAAAAGAGGATGCTTGCATCATTTCTGCAAGCTCTGTTCTTCTGGGTCAGTGAGATCCCAGAGTCGCCCAGAGATCAGGCTCAAGATCCCTAGACCCTAGGTGCCTCAGTCTCCCATGCATTCCCACCCCATCCCATGACTTTCAGAAACAGTTAAAAAAGTATTTTTTTTTTTAGTTTTTGCAAGGCAATGGGGTTAAGTAGCTTGCCCCAAACCACATAGCTAGGTAATTATTAAGTGCCTGAGACCAGATTTGAATTCAGGTCCTCCTGGCTCCAGGACCTGTGCTCTATCCACTGTGCTACCCAACCACCCTTCAAAAAAGTATTTTTAACAGTCTGCCCCATCCCAAGTTATCCTGGCCCACATCACTGCTGCTACTTTTTACCTCTACAAGGAGGAGAATATTGTCCAGAACTGAGGAGCTCCTCAGACAGCTACTCACTATATGACCTTCAGCAAAAGGCTTCCCTTTTCTGGATCTGTTTCCTCTTCTGTAAAGTGAGCAGGTTTTGGTCTGGGCAGTTTCTAACCTCTAAAAATCTCTCATCTATCAGAGTGAGCATTGATTAAGATTTTATAACCAAGATAACAATATCTACTCTTAAGTGTGAGATAAAGACTGCTCCAGAGGGGGCACAGTACCTTTCTTATCTGGTTTCACATGAGTCTTACAAGAACACCTTGGAGTGGGTCATTAAACAGGCTGTTATTATTCCCCCTTTATAGATGTGTATACTGAGGCTCAAAGTGCTTAAGTGATCTGCTCAGAATCATTCAGCTATTAAACATCCCAGTGAGTTGGGAACCACACTCTTCTGATTGAGCCCCACACTCCTTCCTCCAAGCTGCAGAGCTAAAAGGAGTCAGAAAGATTCATGTCCAAATGTTTCTATTTACAGATAAAAACTTGAGGCTTGGTGGGGCTGATGAATCCCCAGGAACCTTTCAATTCATCTCTGAAACTGGCCCTCTCCAGAGATGGTCCTTTCCACCATGGCTTCTGTTCTGCTTTAAAATGGCACCCAGAATTTTGAGTCTTCTTTTTCCTTCTCCTGAACCTAGGTCTCCATTTCCATTGGCTTACACCAAGGCAGTAGTTTCAGGAGTATTTTTAACAGAGGTTATGGGAAGCACAGCCTGGAGCCAGGTAGTGAGTGGGGATTCTGTCCAGCTGTTGGTAGAGATGATGGGTGCTGTTCACCTGCTTCATCAGATCTGTCTCCTGTAATTTGGGTCACAGATGGTGCCATCTGGTTCTTAACTGTGAAGAGAAGGGAACAAAAACCCTCCACCCTTCCTTGCCTAATGCCATCTCTAGTTTGTCACCACCATCCTCTCTGACTTGCCTCCATTTTCCCCAGCCCATCTGTGAGACAGTTCACTGCAGGGTGGCTGGTGATAACTGTTGTGCTTGACCAGCTTCCCCACGTCAGTCTGGCATCTTTAACAAGAACGGGAAGGAAGTCTTGGCTTCCAAGGAAAGGTACGTGCCCATGGAGAAATATGGCTAAGAAAGCCCCCTGGACCCTGATGGGGATGAAGACATTTCTGTTGCCTGGGAAACGATTCCCTTTGTATCCACAGGATCAGTCCAGGCCCTTCCTCTAAATTGAGCTTTCGATGGCATTCTCATTGCCCTGATAAGCAGCACATTGAGAAAAGTCTGACATTTGATGAAGCTGGGCTAGCAAAGCACTCAGCTTGATTAGCCCTTCTTAGTGGGAGCTGTGAGAGCCTGGCACCCAAAGGAACAGGAAAGGCAGCCCCAAGGAGAAAACCCATACAGAGAAAAACCAGTCAGAAAAGTCACAACCTCCAAGCATTCTACATGGTGCCCACAGCTCAGGAACCCCAGGATGGCCAAGGCTGCTTCTCTATGGGCACACCAAGGAAATGGGGCAATTTCATGCATAATCATCTGCTTTATTATACTATTATGGAAATGCCTTAGTCCATAAACTAAAAAAAAATTTCTAAAAGGAATTATTGAACTCATTTAGTTGAGGCAGGTTTACATCTATTAGAGTGACTTTTTTTTTATTGAAATGTGTATTGACAATCAGTTCACCATTGGGTATTGGGATATCCCTCTTGGTGATAGCACTAAGGAGAGCCAGGACTCATTGTCCCTATGAAGCCAGCAAAGAGAGGCAAAGTGGCATAGATAATAAACTGGAAGACTTAGTTGGAATCAGGAAACCTTGGCTTCTAATTCCCCCTCTGAATTAGCTGTGTGACCATGGGTGCATCATTTAACTTTGTCAGCCTCAATTTCCTCATTCACAAAATAAGAATAAGAATAATAATGGTTGGTTCTTGTTGGTTGATTGGTTGGTTGGTTGACCTCTTAGAATTTCTATATTGGCATATAGAGAGCATGTGAGAACCCAAGTATGATGTAGAGAAGAACTGTTATGATTTCCTGAGTATCTCCTCATCTTTGTGATCTTTGTCTGTATCTTTACCCACAAAGGCAGAGCCAGCATTCAGAAGGCTTCCTTCCAAAGTGCTCCCAGTCATTGGTCAATGGACCAATTCTACCAGAGAAATTATGGACTGGATTTCAGATGGTCCTATTTCAAACCTAGTAGCTTCCTATGAAGATGTCTACTTTCATTCATTCAATGTTTAACTCACACATTTATTGAAGGCCTACTATGTGCCAGATGCCACAAATTTCTTTAGGTGAATAAAAATGCTTCACACCAAGAGAGAACATAATTACCTTGCACCAACATGGCAGTGAGTGTATCAGCTACAGAAACTAATTATCTCTGTGTTGGGAGAATGGTTGAGTTTGTTTTTATTTGTGATCCTGAATTATTATGCGGCAATGCTACAAAATTATTGAGAAAAAATAATTATACCAAATGAAATCAAACTCCAAGTGATACAGATTGCAGCAAATTGGAAAGTCTGCCCTTAAATATATGTGGCATTTTAATTGTACTGAGTATTTTCTCTAACCCGTTTATCCCTTTCCTCCTGAACTTTTGATTCACTTAACATCCGATTTATTTTTTATTAAATTTTAACAAGATGCATAAATTGTGAGCAGCAGGGACAACAGGTTCATTATCAGGTATCTGTCTGTTTTGTATGTGTTTGTGTTATCATGCCAAGAGTTACCAAGACAAGTTTGGAGAATCATTTCAGTACATTAAAATTCAAGAATAAAATTGTTTCTGTGCCAGGCTAACAAGAATAGACCAAACAATCCAGCCACTGGAAATTAAAAGGGAGTCCTACTGAGCTGGAGGACTCTTCTAAGGTCTTTCATCCTGACCTTACTCTCCCCTCCAATCTGGTACCTAATTATTCCTCCATTGGATTGAGGTTTTCATGTAACCCTGTCCACCAACAATTGTATTCTTGACACCTTGGACATCATTAAGTCACTTAATAAATGTTTTTGGGACATGCAATGCTTTAGTACCAGTGGCATGCAAATTCCTTCTTCCAGTAATCCTTAAAGTGTGTTAAATTTTAAGATCCTTTGGGGGGGGCTAGGTGGCGCAGTGGATAAAGCACCGGCTCTGGAGTCAGGAGTACCTGGGTTCAAATCTGGTCTCAGACACTTAATAATTACCTAGCTGCGTGGCCTTGGGCAAGCCACTTAACCTCATTGAGTAGCAAAAAACAAAGAAAAAGATCCTTTGGGGATTAGGTAAAATAATCTTGAGACATTCCTCCCCCCCCCCCCAGGGCCTCAGGGCCTTATTTATATACTTCAAAGGTTGGAACCTCTTTCCATCTAAGGAACAAAAAGGCATAAGCAAAGGCAGCAAAACTGACTCCCATTTCTAAACTCAAGCCACAAATAACCTGATAAATTTTCTTGCTATCATTGCTGACATGTGTTGACTCATTCAGAATAGATTCCAATGCTTCTCTGAACCTTTCACCTTCATTAGTGGAGCAGTTCTCAAAGGATGGTCTGAAGACCCCTGGGGATCCCAAGACCCTTCCAGAGAGTCTGTCAGGTCAAAACTATTCTTATAATAATACCAAGATAGTGTTCATCCACTAAAATGCTTCTCCCTTTGCTAACTGCAAATCTGCAAGACTGGATTTTCCCCATTTGTTTCAACCAAAATGATGCATCACAACAAACTGAATGCAGAAGAGAGGAGAATCCAGCTGCTTCCTCCTAGGAACCAAGACATTAAAGAGGTTTATAGAAATATGTAGAACACTGCCCCTCTTCTTATTCACTTATTTATTTTTGGAAAATGTATTTTTTCCATAAACATCTGTTATTTCTGTTAACACCTAATGGGTTTAGTATTATTATTATTTTAAAATGAATAAAGAAATATCTTTAAATTTATTGGTTTTAATTATTAATGTGGAAAATATCAGCAGATACAACCAAGACAGACAAAAGCTCATGAGAAAGGCCTTCAATAATTTTTAAGACCAAAAAAACCTTGAGAACTGCTATGCTAGTTTATATGACCCTGAGGTGGTGCAGTGGATAGAGCCAAGCCTGGAGTGAAGAGATGAGTTCAAATCTGTTTTCAGACCTTATTAGCTGTGTGATCCTGGGCAAGTCATTTACCTTCTGTTTATCTCAGCTTTCTTATATGTATAATGGGGTCGATTTCTGCCTCCCAAACTTGATGGGAGGACCAAGTTACATAACATCTGTAAAGGGACTAGCCTAGTGCTCAAACATAGTAAATGTTACACGAACATCTCTTTTTGGTGCTTGGGCTGCTTTTGTTGTCGATCGGGAGAGACAATGAGGAGGTGAACGGATGGAGCACAGGACTTGGAACCAAGCAGACTCAAGTTCAAATCTGGGCTCAGACAATTGCTAGTTGGATGATTCCAAGCAATCATTTAACATTTCTGGGCTTTGATTTCTTTTTCTGGAAAAATAGAGATAATAATGGCCACAAGCTTCCAGAGTTTTGAAAATTTAATAAAGTAATTCATGTAAAAGGCTTTACAAGCCTTAAGCATTAGCTATAATTACTATTTCTAGAGTCTGGAGTCCAGACTTTAGTTTAAGAACTAAAAACTGGTATATAGTTAGTACTCTGACTGGTAACAATAGTTCGTCTTTATAGTGTGCTTTAAGGTTTACAAAACTCTTTATAAACATTATCCCAACAATAATCCTAGGAAATGGATTATTTGCATTTTATAGATAAGGAAACTGAAGCAGGCAGAGGTTTTTTTAAATGACTTGCCCAGGATCACACAGTTAGTAGGGGTCTAAGGCTGGATTTGAACTCAGTTTTGACTACATTGAGAGGAGACTTTCACACCCATGCTAATTCCCCATTTAAAAATTTTTTTTTATTTATTTAAGGCAATGGGGGTTAAGAGTGACTTTCCCAACAATTTGGGGGTATCTGTAATGGAGAATACCACCTGTATCCAGAGAAAGAATTGTGGAGGTTGAGCAAAGAGCTAAGACTGTTACCTTTAATTTTTAAAAAAAAAAAAAAAAAGAACATTATCCCCTGATGGACTTGGTCATCCCTTCAATGCAACAATCAGGGACAATTTTGAACTTTCTGCAATGGAGAATACCATCTGTATCCAGAGAAAGAACTGTGGAGCTTGAACAAAGACCAAGGACTAGTACCTTTAATTTATATTAAAAAAACAATGTTATCTTATTATGTAATTTTACTATCTCTTATACTTTGTTTTTCTTCCTTAAGAATATGATTTCTTCTCATCACATTCAACTGAGATCAATGTTTACCATGGAAACAATGTAGATACTAACAGACTGCCTTCTGTGGGTGGTGGGGGTAGGGAAGCAAGATTGGGAGGGAAATTGTAAAACTTAAAATAAATAAAACCTTTCTTTAAAAAATAAAAATAAAAATGTGTTATCTTATTATGAATTCTGCTATCGCTTATACTTTATTTTTTTCCTTAAGGATATGACTTCTCTCACATCACATTCAACTGAGATCAATGTATACCATGGAAACAATGTAAAAACTAACAGACTGCCTTCTGTGGGGGTTAGGGGGAGGGAAGCAAGATTGGGGGAAAACTGTAAAATTCAAACTAAATAAATATTTTTAAATAGAGTGTTTTCCCCAAGGTCACTCAGCTAGGCAATTATTAAGTGTCTGAGGCTGGATTTGAGCTCAGGTCCTCTTGATTCCAGGGCTGGTGCTCTATCCATTACACCACCTAGCTTCCCCTAACTCTCCATTTTAAATTACATTTTCCTTTATAAGCAGTGGATGAGCTGTCCTCTGAGGTTTTTCCCAACCCAGAGACTCTCTAAATGGATTCCTTGGTGATCAGGAAATAGCATTGTATTTATTTCCTCCTTGAGATAGCCAGAGTCAGAGAATATGAAGGAGATGGGGAAAAAAAGCATTAAAAACATCAGAACTTTTTTTCTTATTTGAATTATCAAAGCATGATATAATGCTATTCTAAAGCAATGGCCACTAGATTGAAATCCGGGGCAGAGTAGCAACAGTCACTCAGAGGATGAGGCAGAGACAAATGAGGGATGCTCTCAGTCTACCTGAGAAAGAAGAGTTATTTTGGTTACCACATCGCACTGGCATTTCTGCAGCAGAAGTGAGGCTATCCGTTCAGGTGGATGCCTGAACTAGGGTCGAGTCTCCAAACCCTTATCTTTTTTATCCAACCATGTGAAATCTTGGAAATCATTTCATTCAGCCTCCTCATTTTAAAAAGGAAATTGTGGTTCAGAGGAGAAATGACTTCCCCAAGGTCACCAGGGGCTTAATGAATGATTTTTAATCCTACTACCAGAGCAGAAATGCATTTGAAATCCTGCTTCTGCTATTGCCTGTGTCTCATGCTCCAGCCTGCTCCCCCCCTGCCCTTTGGACTGACTACAAGTGTCATTCTTTAGTCTCATTCCTGCTCCCATCTCATGGAGTCCAGCTCATTGGCCTTCATCCCAGTTGGCACGTGAGACCTTCCATCTCCCCCTTCCATCTGAGGGTTGCTGCTCACACTGTGAAATGACTCTGCTTCTTTCAGCTTCTTAGAATGACCAGTTTCCTTCTTCTATAGGCAGCTTGGCCTTCTCTACTCCCTCAGACAGCCTGGGGATATGTCGGCTGGAGCCAGAAATACAGAGAGATTTACACACACACACACACACACACACACACATACATAAAATAATAATACAGATTTACAGAATACATACAGAGACATAAAGAACATTATATATATATTTATATGCATATATTTACATACATATGTGTATGTTTATACATTTGTTTGTGTTGATATCTTTATAAACACATGTGTCTACTTCTATGTGTGTTTGTGTCAGTATCTTTATAAACATACACGTATATTTATATATTTATGTATGTATATGCACATATATATTATACACATGCATACATATATGGTTTTATGTGTATATACTTCCCTCCACATGTTCACATGTACAGCCATCTCTTGCCTCTGAGGTTGGCCTCCTTGAGGGCAGGGACTGTTTCCCTTTTGTTTTTGCTTAGTTGATCCCAGAGTCTGGGTATGGGAGGTGATTAATAAATGCATGCTGAAGGATTGATTCAGAGACAATATTATGCATGCCCAACAGCATGAGAATATTCATATTAACTAAAAGGATCCTTCATTTCACACAGGAGCTTTGAAAGCATTGTATAATCATTCAATTGTGATTGTGATGGTCCTCATCAGGGGCCCAGTCCATTCTTTCTTCTCAGTGTCAGGAATAATACCTAAAGATGGACTTGTCACAATTCTTGTTTCCAGGATGATGTGTTCATTACATTAAACCCAAGACCAGGAATTCAAAGGGTTTGTCTTAACCATTTATACAGGGGGGAAAAAAGAACACCACATGATATATGCCTCTTTCCTAGACCAGGAGATTCAATTGAATGGACATCTCATAGAGCCGGCCCAGCAATACTTAGATTTTCGATAGAGCCAGTGGATAGATAATAACCTGGGTCCAGAATTGACTGGGAGGAAGAGAGCAGGCTTGATTGCATTTAGGAAATTGTGCAGTAATTTTAATGTGGGTGTTGTGGAGAGGGACACGAAGGGCTGTTATACAAAGCTCCCTCCTCTCACCCCCCCGCAAAGAGATTGATTTATTTTCCAAAGAAGAAAGAATTACAGAAAACCTTTATGCAATTTTTCCTTTAAGACAAGAATTAAACATGTGATTCTCTAACAATTGTAATGGAAAATAGCACCTGACATTCCTGGATGTTTGTAGGTGGTGATGAGTTCTTTGGGGGCACGAGGGGCTCATCTTTCCACTGACTGAAAAGGTCTGTCAATTTCTCTTTTTACCAGTCAGGGAAATTGGTCTTAAATGTCTTATTACAATCCGCTTCTATTCACATTTTCCTCTTGCACATTCACATCTGAGACAGGGAAGTCATGATGGGATAACACAGCCATGATTACCACCTGTCGGATCTCAGCCTTTCCAATATTAATTGGGGAACTTTTCTGACATGTGGCATCAGGGGGGTGGAAATGATGGATGCAAGAGATGATTACATGTCAGAGGCATTATCAGGAATACTGAACATTCAGATCTGCTTCTAACTAATGATCAAGACAGTCTTTAGAAATTAGAAAGAGCTGAGACATCGGGGTCAGAAAATGGTCCCGTGATGAGGCTGATGGAGCATGGAAATCAGAAGCAACCACAGCAGAAACTCATAGTGGGACTCCATTCGACTGTAAGAAGGCAAATGGAGCATTAACTAGGTGGCACCAATCTCACAAAAGAAAGAGTACAAGGAAAGGAAAGGGATGGCTTCTCAGCCGGTTAAACTGCAGCTCAGGTGGAGCACAATCATGGGAAGATTGGATTTCCTACAACAAGTAAGAGTAAATACTCAGGATCACTAAGAAGCGGTCAGATCCACGAATAAATACGGGAAGACTTGCAGAGTGATCTTTAAACCACCGGATTATACTTCATTGCTACTTGACTTAGAATTTCAAAGCTGTAAGGGACCTGAAAGATGAACTAGTGCAGTACCCTGATCTTCCAGTGAAGAAACTGAGGTACACAGAAGGAAATGACTTGTCCAAGGTGACAGGCAAAGTTCCTTACATCATAGTTTTAACTCTCATGACCAATCTAATGAATTCATAGATAAATGATGATTGTTAGTTAAGGGGGGAATTTTAGGTGGCAAGAATCACAGGCTCTCTGAGTTTGAATTAGATCCCTTCAACCCACCCCTAATTCTCTTTCAGCAAACCAAGCAACTGGTCATCCAGATTCCACTAGGACCTCACCAGATAGGGAGTCTAGCCCTAATCTCCCAAAGGAACCAAGGTTGCTTACTTCTTGTGAAAAACAAAAAACAAAACAACTCTCCTTGGTAGGAAGTTTTCCCTTTTTCTTCAAACCTAAATTTGCTTCTTTGAACCTTCCATCCATGAGTTCTAGTTCTGCTATCTGAGATCAAGTAGTCACCCACGCACATGATCATCATTCAGCTACTTGAAGAGAACAACCTTTTCCACCCTGAGTATCAGCATCTGTTAGATAAAAATACTCATATTTTCTTCAATCAATCCTTTTTAAAGCCACAATCTCCTGTGTTTTCACCATCCTGGTAATCCCAGTTTGTCTAAATTATTCCTAAAATAGAATCATCCCTTACCTTGGTAGAGTTCAATGGGCTCTCATCTCACTTGCTCATAACATTATGAGCCGTGTCATGAGGCTTCAATAAATGCTTGCTTTTTTGACTACCACGTTGATTCATATTGAGTTTGCTGTCCACCAACCCCCTCATATAAACTGCTGCCCAGCTAGACCTTATCCAATCTATATTTGTAAAAGTGACTCTTTTTTAACTCAAATGGAAAATTTTTCATTTAATATTCCCATTAATTTGCACCCTGTTGGTTTTTGTCCATCATTTTTGTCTGTCAAGAGTTTGGAGATCTACCATAGTAGTAATTTCTCTCAGTTCTCCAAAATTCCATGCCTTCAAACATGCCTTTAAGGTCCTTGTCTTTGATCCCTAGGACTTTCCTAGAAAACATTCTCCAGGTTGACATCAACACATTAATGATGACTCATTGAGGTCATTCATTTAAATTGCTATGAATCCATTTAACTCTATAATCATCCAGACTGCATCTCTTCTCGTGGTCTACAAAGGACAGCAAGAGAGACTTTGCCAATGACTTGCTGAAATCTAGGAATATTCCCTTTGTGACTTTCACCTGATCCCACCAGTCTGGTAAATCTTTTATAATGGGTAATAACTTTACATTATCACAGATTTATTCTTGATGAAGTCACTGGGTTTTAGTGATCATTGCTTCCTTTTCTAAATTTTCATAAATATCCTTATGAAGAAGCACTCTTTAATTATGCCAGACAATGTCACCAATCCATATTTTGTTTATCCTGTTTATTCCCCTTTGGAAAATTGGAACAGGAGTTGACATTTTCTGCTGCCCTGGTCCCTCTCACACCTTTGAAATTTTTCAGAGATGACTGACCATGACTCAGCAATAACATTTGTCAGCTCTAAGTATCCTGTGATGTAGCTTTCTCAGGTCTAATGCTTTGAAAGCATGGAAACTAGTAGATGCTCTCATCACCATGTCATTTATCTGGACTTTCAACTTCCTGCTGTTTTTGTTATTTCCTTCCTAATGCCAGGAATATTCTTGGCTACAAAAAAATTATTCACGTACTCAGATGGTAAAATAGATAAATGATTTCATCAAAATAGACATTCTCTCTGATGGTATAGATTATAATGGATCCATTACTGCCAGCCACTAGAGTTCAGCATACAGGAAGCCATTCTCATTTTCTTTTGTATCAAGAGAATACCAATAAAGCTCATGAATAGTTTGTTAGTTGTCACTAGTTCTTCTTAAAATTATTTTTTCAATTATCAAGCATTATTTTTTCTCCCTCCTACCTTTCCTCCCACTTCCATGGGGACTGGGGGAAACTCATATTATAAATATTCATAGACAAGCAAAACAAATTCCCAAACTAGTTAAGTCCAAAAATGTGTCTCATTCTACATATTAAGTCCATTACCTCTTTGTCAGAAAGCAAGGATGAGTCTTCATCATTGGTGTTCTAGAATTATGGTTGACCATAGCATTGATCAGAGCTCTTAAATCTATCAGAATTGTGCATGTTTACAGTCTTATTGTTATAATGGAAAATGTGCTGGTTCTGCATCCTTCAGGATGCATAAGTCAATAATAAATCTTCCCAGGTTTTTCTGAACCTTTTATCATTTTTATATTGCAATAGTATTCCATCACATTCTTGTGTCATTCTTTGTCTAGTCGTTCTCTAATTTACGGGTACTTCCTCAATTTCTAGCTCTTTTTTTTAACTACAAAAAGAGCATTGTAAACATCTTTGAACATTTGAGAGTTTTCCTCTTTCTTCTTCTCATATTTTTTTCCTTCTTCTTTCTTAGGGTATCACCTAGTAGTGGAATCATTGAGTCAAAGTGCATGTATACTTTTTCAACATTTTCAGCATAGTTTCAAACCATTATCCAGAATGCCTAAAACAATTCATCACTCTACCATATGAATGTAGTATAATATTGCTGTTTTGTAAGAAAAGATAAGCTGGCTGATTTCAGAAAATCCTGGAAAAACTTATATAAACTGATGCAAAGTGAAGTAAGCAAAACCAGGAGAACATTGTATACAGTACCAGCAATATCATACAATGATCAATTATGAATGACTTAACTCTTATAAACAATATAATGATTCAAGACAATCCTAAGGGACTTATGATGAAAAATGCTATCTACCTCCAGAGAGAGAACTGATGAGTCTGAAAACAGATCAAAACACACTTTTTTTTCATTTTCTTTATTTTTTCCTTTGGCCCTGTGACTTTTTTCAAAACATGATGAATGGAAATAAAAAAATAAGAAAAAATTAAGGTGGGGCTATTGGGGCTTTGCCTCAATATGCTGAAATTTAGTGGTCTCTGGCAACACTTGTACTTCAATGGCTAGAAACAACTGAGGTCAACTCTCTAGCAAGAATTAGTTAATAGGAATCTATCAGTTGCCTTGAGGTAAACTCTTCCCTGACCTCCCTGTCCTGTTCCAATCAATCTAAGCAGAAGTCTTCAAGGCAGTTCTGGAGATTTGGCAATTCCAAATTGGGACCATGTTTGAGATAGGTTCATGTGATCTACCTAGATAGAGAAGGGAGGCAGTGTGGTCTAATGGATGGGGTCCTATGGTTGGCATCAGGAAAAACCAAGGCAAAATTCTGCTTCTAACCATGGAATGCTCCATCTCTCATCTTCAAAATGGGGGTGATATGCCTGTCATGACTTCCTCCCAGGACTTAAATGAGCTGTCTGACCCCATGCTATGCTCTCAACTCCCCTCTGTATTCATTGCCCTTTCAGTTACCCCTTACTCTTGCCTCTTTTTGTGAGATAGTCTACCTTTAGATCGAAGGCTTGTTGAGAGCAGAGACCATATTTCTTTCTAATTAGTTGAAAATGAAGAGCTAGCTACTGTAGTGCCTGGCTCATAGTAGGTGCTTAATAAATATTTATGGAATTGGATTGGCTGTCAAGAGTGACTGACTGGCCTGTTGAGATGATTGCTGGTTGAGATCCTCTGGTGCAGCTCATGCTTTCATAAACTACATCCAAAAAGTGATTTAAGACTCTGCAGGATGGGACATTTACTCACTGGTGTCATTGCAAGCTATTAGGAAAGGAGTAGAGTAGGTAAGCTTCTCCCGGGCCCAAATGGACAAGAGCTGCAGCCCAAATAGCCCCCCAAAAGCACCTGCATTTCCTAAGTGACTAAGTTTCAGTCAGTGCTGGTACATACAGAATCAGTCATTTTGATTCTTCAGAAGAGACATTGATAGACGGTTCATGACAGCTGGTTGGGTCATGAAAGAATTGGGGGGATAAGTGAGAATTGCTAATGTGCCACTGCTTTACATAAACCTGGTGTCATCATCTGGGCAGAATCCTCCCTGAACCTCTTGACTTGATTTCTGAATAAAGGGCCAGCAACTCACAAAATAGGATGTAACTGGATGGTTGTTGGATCCAGTGACAAGTCTCATGAATGCAAAGTATAGTCTGCCCAGAGGGCAAAAATAATGAAGGTAAGAACAGAATGGGCAGGAAAGCTCTTCTCTGGACCCAGAAGACTAACTAGCCTGGCACACAGCAAAGCCCTTGATAAGGGATAAAAGTCAGTAGAAAATTGGGGAAACAAGGGTATTAAGATATCAATATTGAACAGATGAGGGTGGATGTGACCTGTTAAATCTATGGGAAGCCACCACAAGAAAGTGGCAATAAATACAGCAAAGTGAGAGAAGATAGATAACAAAGCATATATCATTTTTTAAAACCAGACCCTTAAATATCAAAATTAGGGAAATTGATAATGTACCACTAATAGGGGCACAGGAAGACAGACTCCTCCCCATAATAATTCACATCATTATATCAGTTATTTTCATCTGTGTTTGTCTTATCTTCCCATCAAATATGAAATTCTTTGAAGGCAGAGACAGTGCCAGATCTAAGCCCTGAAGCTCTGAAAGTATTTTTGTACACAGGAGGAACTTAATAATTTAAAAAATATATGTGGATGAATAAATGAATGAATAGAAAGGTCCAGATTAATTGAAGATGTTTTTTTTTCTTAGACAAAACATTTTGTTGTTGTTTGTCATGTCTGACTCTCTTGTGACCCCATTTGGGATTTTCTTGACAAAAAAAAACAAACTAGGGTGGTTTTCCATTTCCTTCTACTGTTCATTTGACAGATGAGGGAACTGGCATAGTGTTAAGTGACTTGCCCAGGGTCACACAGTTAGTGTCTGAGGTCAGATTTTGAATTGAGGTGTTCCTGATTCTGAGCCAAGCGCTCTATCTGCTGGGTCATTTAGTTGCCTAGCAAAATATAGACAAAATATTGCTTTGGGGAAAAGATTTGGTTCCAGTAAAAAGAAATATTAAAAGCAGAAATTTAGAATAGCTCATTTTATAGATGAGGAAACCACCTAGCTGCTGCTAAATAGGTGTATACCAGGTAAATACCAGGAGGTAATAGGGAGCTACTGGAGTTTATTGGGTAAGGGTGGTGACATGGTTGGAATTACCCTTTAAGAAAATCACTTTGGTGGCTGAATGGACATTACAAGCACATTTGGTGATTGGAATAGGGAGAGATTTGGAGCAGGCAGACCATTATAAGGCCATGATGATAGTTCTGCTGAGAAGCAAATGATTAACTCTCCCTTCTCAAAGTACTGGCTTACCCAGTCAGTACCCAAAGATATTTTGAAAAGCCTGGAGACAAGATGCAATGATAAATTGGATAAGTTAGGTGAGCTTGATTGGGGAATCAAGAAGAAGCCAAGTTAGAAAGTTTGGGATCAGCAAAAGAATACATCCCTTTGAGGATGGGGTGATCCTTTCTTGTCACATTTTCTTGTCACCTTTTAACCTATTTTCTCTGATCAAATGATCACAGTGTTTTATAAGAATAGTACTCTGCCATGTTTAACATGGTATATCCATGTATAGCCTATATTAGATTGCATTCTGTCTTAGGAAGGAGGGAGGGGGGGAAATGTACAACTCAAAACCTAGCCAAAAATAATTGTTGAAAACAACCATTGCATAATAAATAATTTTTTTTAAAAAAGGACAGTTGGGGGCAGCTAGGTGGCACAGTGGATAGATAGAGCACTGGCCCTGGAGTCAGGAGGACCCGAGTTCAAATCTGAACTCAGACACTTAATAATGACCTAGCTGTGTGGCCTTGGGCAAACCACTTAACCCTCATTACCTTGCAAAAAACTTAAAAAAGAGGATAGTGATCTTTTGTAGAATTCCCAGAAGAAAATAATCAGAGTCATGAAGGCTCTCAAGTCTGTGCCATATGAGCATTGGCAGGAGAAACTTGAGTTGGGAAGCCTGGAGAAGAGCTGACTCAGGGAAGCCAAGATAGCCATCTTCAGGCACTTGAAAGGCTGTCATGTGAAAAAGTGATTAGACTTGTCCTGTCTTCACTCAGGCAGCAAAGCTAGGAGCAAGGGGAAGTCATTGAAGAGTTCATTTTGGACTTATCATTGGGAAAATATTCTGAGAGCTGTCCCCTATGGAATAGGTTGGCTCCAGAGCTAATATGATCCTTGTCACAGGACAACTATGGAATGCCAGACACATCCTAGCCATTCTGGTCAAGCCATGTTAAAGATCTGCAGGAGCGCGAACCTGGGTTAGATACAACAAGCTGAGCAGTCCAACAGGATACGAGGGTGCCCCAAATTCTGGCGGATGCATAAATGGAGGCTGGAGGACCATCTTCCAGCAAGACTGAGGGACGGCAGTATGAGTGAACAGGTGAGAAGTGCAAATAGATGCCCTTTAAAGTCATTTCCCATCCTGAGATTGAAAGATTCTAACTGGTCCAAGGAAATCACAAAGGCAGCTTTGGCAGAAAGCCAACAGAAAGGTTAGCTTTGTGGACTGCCCCTACTCTTCCACTGTACTTAGCTTCTTCTCTATGTGACCTAGAGCACAGTCTAGCCGCACCTCGGCATCTCTGGTGACCTCTGCATGGCTTTGTTCTAGCATTTTTAGCCATGTCCAACTCTTCATGACCTCATTTGGGATCTTCCTGGTAAAGAGACTGGAGTATTTTGCTGTTTTCTGCTCTGACACATTTCACAGATGGAAAAAATCAAGGCAAACAGAATTAAGTGATTTGCCCAGGGTCACACAGCTAGTAAGTGTATAAGGCTGAATTTGACCTCATGAAGATGTCCCCCTAAAGCCAAGTTCAATGTTCTATGCACTAATGGCACCATCTGGTTACTCTGTAAATCTACAGCCATCCACCAAACGGCTTATCTTGCCACTGAATGAATATCCTTGGAAGATGTGGGCTGTCCAGCTATTATTTTTTTTTTCTCTTGGCAAAAATAATTGGAAGGGTTTGCCATTTCCTTCTCCCGTTCATTTTATAGATGAAAGTCAAGTGACTTCTCCAGAGTCATATAGCTAGTAAGTATTAATGTCTGAGGAAAGATTTGAACTCTAAACGTCCTCTCTCTAGGTCCAGGTACACACTACCGGCATCTTCTCTTTCCGGGAATGCATCTCTCTGAGGATATCCTTTACATTGCTTCTTCTGGACAGCTCTGGTTACCTCATTGGTGACCCACAATGTACCTTTCTGTTTCCCTTTGGGTGACTGGCCACTTTAATTCTTCGGGAATTACCATTTCCTGGTTTCCAGCTATTCAGCATCAGTAGAAAAATATTGATGCTAAAGATGCTAAAGAATGGGATTTTGTTTCAAGGAACTCCTTGGAGTCAAAAATAAAAACAATAACATTGCTATTACAAAAAGAAAAAGAAAAAACAGCCAGACCTTTCTGGTCAAGAATGGTAAGTTTTTTGTTTAGGTTTGTTTTGGGGGGTGAGAGCACGGACAAGCAGAATATCCCAAGACTGTTCTCAGTCCCGAGCCATTCGATAGCTCCTTAACATAAAAGGCCTATCATCAAAAAATATGATTGAATGAAGAGCTTGCTTCAATCCGATATGTCAAACAGGCATGAAAGGAGGCAGTTTAGGGAAAACAGAGGACTTTGAAAGGATAGAAAGATGCTGTGATGGACAAGAAGACGAGTTTCTAGGAAGCTATACAGGTATTCAGTATGTGTCACTCAAAGGAGGTACCTTCCTAATGCTTTGCAAAGAGGCTGATGCATTAAAGATCTGTGTCCTGACATCCACAGAGAGCAGCAAAGATTCAGATGGGTTGAAAGAGAGGCAGGCAATTGTCTTCTGAAATGATATACTCAGCAACAATCCAGTGGTAACAAGGTCAAATGATGCCCGGCATGATGCTGATTCATTATGCAGGGCCAGGCTCTAAGTAATAATGAATCAGAGTAGGCAAGTTCACCGAGCTAAAGAAAACTCTGTTGTGGCCAAAGGGCTGGGTGGGAAGAGTTCCATTCTAAAGTGCAAAAGTCAGAGTCATAGGCTTGGGAGCCAGAAGATCTAGATCCGATGCCTGACTCCACCATGAACTAACCTCTCTCTGATCCTTAGTTTTCCCACCTGTAGAATGTTAATAGTAATATTTGAGTGGCCTATCTCATGGGTGCCATGGGGGCTATATCCAGAATGACTCATCCAGTTCTGAGAGACCCATTTTAGAGAAATATTAACAAGCCAGGACCCCAGAACTGGAGACAGAATTAACCCTAGAGTTCCTCCAGGCGTCCTGTTCCATCAATCCTCCAACCCCTTTTCAGTTCTAATTCACATTTCATTTCATCAATTCACGCACATATTCATTCCATACATAAAGACCAACTAGCACCTAAAGAGTACAGGAGTCTAGATGCGGAGACAATACTGCCTAGAGAACTCATTGTCTTCTATCTAAAATAAAAATGTTTGGGGTTCCTCACTATGACCCATAAACTATCCAATCAAGACATTATTGCAAGCATGTGGGCCCCTTGTTCTGCTCCAATTCATTTTCAGATCCTTAGAGAAGGAAACTGTGTGGGCACATTACTGCCCCCCAAAAACCTTGGTGGAATATGTATGATCTCCACTGTGAGCTGATCTCTCTTCTCAGTAGAAACTGAAAAAAGGCCAAGCAAGAGAGAGCTAGTCTATTTGCTTGGCTTCTGAGACAAGAATTCATTCTCCTAAGTCTCAGTCAAATATCAAGTGGTCCCACTGTTCTTTGAGTAATAACCAGGATGTGATCTCCCTCTGGGCAGGTGATCCTCAGATGCCTCCAAAAAGGGGTCCACACCCTGGACTCTCATCAGGGGCAAGTAAGTTCTCTAAGACTCAGTTTTCTAATATGTAAAATAAAGGGGTTAGATTTGATGACCTAAAAAATTCCTTCAAGATAAAACTCTATAAGTCTCTCCTAATAAATATTAATAAATTCTAATAATAGATCACAACTTGGGAATCATATTTCTCCCTTGTCACATTCTCACAAACAAATCTCAATTCTGGAGTAAGACCACATCCTAACTCCTCCTCAAGGATCCTGGAGAGAATCTCTACAAATTAAGGGTTATTCTCTAACACCATTGACTTGAGTTTCCTTTAATGTGCCTTCCCCTACAATTATCAGCTGACACCCATTTATTTATCCAGCACAAGGTACTGTAAGAAGAGTTAGTACTAAATATTCCCCCAAAGATGGTGACCCACTCTTCTGATACTCAAAAAGTCCAGAAAAGGTGGGCTCAAGTTTAGATGTTCCCTGGATCCTTACACTATAATCATCTAAGTAGATTGGAAAATTCACAAAATACAGCAAACATACATACACACACAAATGAATGATGCTTTCTTGGACTCAGTGGAAATTCTGAAAAATTTCCTTAATATATGAAAATATGAAAAAACTTTAAAATCCAGGGAAAGAAAAAAGTTTTAGTTGATAGGAGCAGAGCACCTAGTATGCTTTTTTTAAAGAAAAATTTTATTTAGAGTTTTACAACACCCCCCCCCATTCTTGCTTCCCTCCCCCACCCCCCACAGAAGGCATTCTGTTAGTCTTCACATTGTTTCCATGGTAGACATTGATCTCAGAGTGATGAGAGAGAAATCATATCCTTAAGGAAGAAACAAAGTAAGAGATAGCAAAGTTACATAAGACATTTTTTTTCCCCTAATTTGAAGGTATAGTCTTTGGCCTTTGTTCAAACTCCACAGCTCTTTCTCTGGATACAGATGGTATTCTCCACTGCAAATAGCTCCAAATTGTCCCTGGTTGTTGCACTGGTGGAATGAGCAAGCCCATCGAGGTTGATCAGCACCCCCATGTTACTGTTAGGCACCTAGGATTCTTAATACAAATACAATGGATCTTTTTATCTAGTTAATTCATGTTTCCATGTTTGTTTTCATTAATTCAAGTTTTTAGATACATCGATTAGAAGAGGAAAACAATTAAACCCATTTTTTCCAATACCGTTAGACCTCAAGCAGAAGATTTAAAAGGGCATGAAGAGGGCATTTCATTTTTTATCTTCCCTTAACTATTCTCCTTGGAAAGGAATAACTTTATTGTCAACAGCTTTGTTACAAATTTATGATCCATTTTCACGTCTCTTGTTTTACAGAGATCATTTTCTGGTGAAATAATTTAAAATAAACTACCCCAAAGTTTGATTCTGATCAAGCAATATGCCCCCCCCCATTCCCTCCCCACCCCATGGCCCACTCCTAAAGAAGACCTGGGAACTGACTGCCCAACACTAAAACTTCAAGAGAAACACTCCCTCCCTCTTGTCGACAGGAACATAATATTTAGGACTTTTAGAAGTCAGCTTCATAATATAATAAATAGATGGAACCGCTGTGAGATCATTCATGCCTATTGACCTATGAAAGTGAAAGAACTATGAGGCTACATAAAAAACGAGAGGAAATAGAGTTCTCTTTATGGAAACATTTTTTAAAACACTTCACACTTTATATCACCAAGTCAAAACATTTAAAGACTATTATTGGTTGATCCACTTACTTTTCTTAACCAAAATTCACCTCTGACATTCAACAGAGGGCAAAGCTATATTCATTACAAATTGCTAAAAGAAAAAGAAAATACTGATGTCCAAAATACTGCTTTGATCGTCCTCTTTAGACAGTAAACTGTATTTCAGGATCCTAATAAAGGAGCACAATTACCTGGGTCAGTCTCTCTCTCCCTCTATCCCCACCCTCTTTTTTATTATGGTTGGTATTAAGAATAACCTTCTTTAAGAAGAGTTGTCAGATCAAGTCAAGTATTGGCTGAGTTTCCCATAGCTCTTTATGGTTATTGTCCTTCAATGCTCAAAGAAAACTAAAATGGTGACTTTATGTTGGGGGCAATGTACAGTCTGTCTTCCTGTGACTGATTAGACCAATAGAAGCTCAGAGGAAAGAATCTATCTGTATACTGCTCTCAACCCATTAAATCAATTAACATTTATTAAGTGCCTACTATGTGCCACATATATACTGCTCACAAAAACAAAATGCCAAGGAGGGCAAATCTAGGTCTCCAAGTGAAACCAAGTGCTCTGCATACAGTAGGTTCTCAATGGAATGAATGAGTGGTCAGTAGTTATTAATTATTAAGTATTTGTCATTAGAAAAGACCCTGATGTTGGGAAAGATTGAAGGCAAAAGGAAAAGAGGATGAGATGGAAAGAGAGTGTCATGGAAACAATGGACATGAATTTGGACAGATTGAAGAGAGAGCGGAGGATAAAAGACCTGGTGTATTGTATAGTCCATGAGGTTCTGAAGACATGACTGAACAACTCAACAATCACAAATGTCTATGTAGTCCAAGAACTAAATGGATCAATTTTTATATCAATATTTAAAATGTCTTCAGGATATACAAAATAAAATAAATGAATAAAGATACTTTCTAGAAATTAATTTATGGAAATGAGGCCTCCCCCCCCCACACCATCAAACTCAATGCAAGGCAAACGTGGCATTGAGACTCACCCTGGAGTCAATGCTGCTTTGTGAGAGTCGACTAGTTCTTAAGGGAACGTTCAGCATCTTTTCAATCCACTTCATGCAAAGAACTTTCAAAGTCAGCAGAAATTCTGATAATCCTAGAGCAGAAAGGGTAATTTCAAAAGGTAATTGATGTCTTTTTACCTCAATCTGTCAGACTCTGTTGAGAATAATGGAGCTTGAAAAGACTGGAGTTGAAAGAGGATTTATAAAAATTGATCCAGTCCAGGTTCAGAATGTTAACACTAAGACAACATGGAGTCCAAGTCTGCATGCATCTCTAATACACAAGTCATGATCTTAATGGAAACTTGAAACTAGAAGGAGATAGGAATGAAAGTTCGAGATTTGGGTAGTCCAAGTCTTAGAGGCAGGAGATGGGGGTGGGGGACAAAGAAGATAAATTTGGCATTTTTTAAGTAGTCTTCAGCTTTTCCAGTTTACTAGGACACTATTGATGGCTCAGAACTTATCTCAACATCCTCATTAAAAGAACCTGACTTCACATAAAGGATAAGACAATCCCCAAGTGACATTTAAATAAGCATTTCTCTAAAGAGAGATTCAAGCTACCCACTACCATGGAGAAAAATGATGCTCTCAATCTAAATGAATAACAATCAGTGAAATTCAGATTCCACCTTATACCCAAACTTGACAAAGGTTGATAAAGAGAAAAATAACAAATTTTAGAAATTCTGCAGGAAGAAAGACTTACTGATGCATTCTTGATATAATTGTAAATTGTTCCAGCCACTCTAGAAAGTAATTTGCAACTCTCTAGCCAAAATTACTAA
The DNA here is from genome assembly GCF_037893015.1 of Macrotis lagotis. Taxonomy (NCBI): domain Eukaryota; kingdom Metazoa; phylum Chordata; class Mammalia; order Peramelemorphia; family Peramelidae; genus Macrotis; species Macrotis lagotis. The sequence continues at coordinate 7,958,594 of NC_133661.1, forward strand.
ATTATACATACCTTTACACTCCAAAAAAATCAAAGTAAAAAAGAAGCTATATGTACCACCAGTCCCAAAGCCCATTGGTATGAGACTCTGCTGATGAGAAATGAGAACAACCCCACTTCAGTTTGCTGAAGGAAAGATTCTGGAAGAAGTTGCCCTGATGCTCCTCGCCTGTCTTCCCAGAGTTCCCACTGACAGGACCATCATTCTCCATCAGTGAAGGAGTCTCATACTATTGGATTTTTCTTATCATTCACATGTCCAGACAATTACAATAACCCACTGCTTGGGCTTCTCCACTCAAGGTTTTTCCCCACTCTAGTGCATTATTCTCTCAGCTGTCAAATAGGTTTTCCCCAAAGGGAAGATCTGACTGTGTCACTCCTTTATTCAACAACCTCCAACATCAACTACAAAATTGTTTGGCTAGAGAAAAATCTCCACAGTCTGTCTCCACCTTCTCTAACCAAAGGGAGGGAGGAGCTCCAGGGGCAGGAGGTTCTGAGAAGCCACGAGTCTCAGAGTTGAGGTAATCTTGCAGGAGGATGAGATTCCAGAGGGTGTGATGAAGTCCAGGAGGATGACATCTTTTATCATCATCACTTGTTCCTCTTTGTTCATATTGGAACCACGTATTGTCTTTGGAGGATTTGAATACGATTATCATTTTCTGTCCACTTTCAGCAAATCTGATGCTGCTTCTGCTCATCCTCTCCTATGGCATCTTCAGGTTCAGAGATAAGACCTCTTCTCTTGGTTCAATGCTGTGTTCCAAGCTTTGTCCTATCACACACCTTTGAGTGTATGCTGCTTCACCCCGTAGTGTGAGAGATGCAGAAGGACAGGAACCAAGAAAATACTCAAGGAAAGCAAGGGCCCTGGTTTGTGGTGCCCTAGATACTCACTTTAATGGTACACTAGGAGAATGATCGCTTGCCTTCAGAGGCATTTTCTTTGGAATTCTGGGCAGGGGGCAGTTAGGGCACAATAGATAGACTTTGACCCTGGAGTCAGGAGGTCCTGAGCTCAAATCTGGTCTCAGATACTTAATAGTTACTTAACTGGATAACCTTGAGCAAGTCATTTAACCCCATTGTCTTACAACCCCCCCAATAAAAATTAAAATAAAATATATATTAAAGTTATAAAAAAAGAATTTTAGGCAGAGGGTTACAGAACAAGGACTGGGATTTAATTCTTGTCCTAAGGGTAGAAATATATCTAAAAGGTCCCTATCATATTCCAAAAAGATTTGTGGAACATGAGGGGGAAAGGATCTATTAGATTGTTTTTGGAATCTTTTGTGCTTTGCACTCAGAATGTTGTCTGATCCCAGTAACACAGAGGTGGGGGGGGTTGCAAGGTATTTGGGGTCCTGAAGCATTCTTGTTTTGGGTTACCCTACTCAGATCTTGTTTGGGATCCACTAAAGCTTCAAGTTTCATGTTTTAGCTTAGTTTGATTTTTATTTTTTCCACCTATTAATATCCATCTCAATCTACCTGGCTTTTGAGTCACCTTTTCTGTGAAATTACTTCACTGAAGTGCGTGTGATTCATGAGTGGATAGGTACCTTTTGTCAAGATCCTCTATAATATAAAACTTCTGGAGCCTGGGAGACAGAGCAGCACCTCCTTTCCTAAATTAACTCTCTCTCCTAAATTACCCAATGCATTCACTTCAAAAATGATTTGATTCTCACAATCACAAGGGAAAGCATTCCCTCCATGAGGTCTCCCTCTGCTTCCTGCTTTTTTCCCTTCTCCCCATACCAGAGAGATATTCATGACCAGCTTCCCCTCAGTCAGGAAGGAGAACACACATAGGGGATTAGCCCAGAGAATATATAATAATTATATTAAATGGATGAATTCACTCGATACAATTTTTTAAAATACATGCTATTTGCAGGCACCTTTCTAGATTTTCTAGGGAGATATTTCAATAAAATATAAATCTTGCTCTCAGGGGCCTTGTAACTTGAAGGGGGGGAATAATATAGCAACGGAGAATCACAGAATTTGGTGGTTCAAAGGAAACTCAGCAGCCATCCAGTCCTACCCATACCTGAAGGGAGGACTCGTGTCTGACAAAAGTTATTTTCTCTCTCCTTGAAGTCCCTCAAGGAGGGGGGATGGGAATAATTTTGAACATAGACCATTCCATTTTGAAACATTTCTATCGGGAAGCTTTTTCTTAACATCTTCTTTGCAAAAAAAAAAAAATATTCCCAGGGGTGGCTAGGTGGTACAACGGATAGAGGCACCAGCCCTGGAGTCAGGAGTACCTGGGCTCAAATCCAGCCTCAGACACTTAATAATTACCTAGCTGTGTGGCCTTGGGCAGGCCACTTAACCCCATTTGGCTTGCAAAAACCTAAAAAAAATATTGGTCCAATTACTCAATAAACAGTAAACATTAATTAAGTACCTATATGCCAGTTATTGTGATAAGCACAAAGGATTCCAAGAAAGGGAAAAAATCAGGTCCTGCCCTCCTGGAGCTCACAATCTAATGGGGGAAGATCAAATAAAAAGAAGCTATCAAAGAGGGGGGGAGAGGGGCATGATGAGGACAAGCCACTAGGCATGTGATATGAGATGGCTGCCCTGAGAGGAACCCTCTATGTCTATCTTCTACTCTTTCCAATCAGAGGGAGGGAAGGACCTAAGGATATTGAGGAGGGGAAAGTCTCAGAGTTGAGGCAGTCTTGGAAAAGAGACAATGATATAAACAAATAGGAGATTGTTTCACTAACTCAAGCAAGAGGTGATGGGGGACTGCACTAGGCTGGGGCTCATTCAAGTGGAAAGAAGAGGAGTAGATTGACAATTACTGAATATGGATATTGAAAAAAGAAAGACAAGTGGAGAATGATTCTGAGTCTCAAACCCACGTGACTGGAAGGATAATGTTATTCTTAACAGAAATATGGACGTTAGGAAGATAGGAAAGTCTTAAGATAATGAGTTTCATTTTGAATGTGCTGAGTTTGGGATGTCTAGGGGCCATACAGATGAATATATGTAGTGAATAATACTGGTGTTTAGGAAAGTGACTAGGATTAGATGGTTGGTTTGGGGAGTCATTTACCTAGATAGAAATCAAACCCATGTCAAGACGAATGTTCCCTATGAAGCAGATTTTCTGGGATGAATAAAAATGAAGAACAGGAACCCAGATTCTTATATTCTGGTAGAAATGAAAGTTGCACTTAAAATGATCCCTCCATGCAAAGTTACCTTGAAGATGGATGTCGTCTCTCTAGAACGTAAGCCACCCAGCTCCTGCTAAACGCTAGTTGTAGGCCATGAGCCAATTTCTAGTCTAGGACAGCAGGAAAGACAAGGGAGCACTATTTTTAGCTCAACTTTTGCTTTTGATTAATCTTATATTGACTCATTCAAGGCCAGCGTGCAGACAAGTTTTCAATTTTGGAAGTAATTGTTGAACAACTGCAAATGATCTTGAAAAAGTATTTAACAAAAGAAATGATGGGTGTTTGTGAAGTGATTGAGTTTAAGGCAGATGCTTTATACTAAATGTGAGAACCCTGGATGTTGAGGCCCAATTGCCAATCAGAGGGAGGGAAGGACCAAAGGATATTGAGGAGGGGGATGTTTCAGGATATTGAGTCTGAGAAAGGGAAAGGAATTGTCTACGATCTCATATCTCCCATGGAACAAAACCAAGATTCAGGTCTTTTGACTGTTTTACTACTCTGTTTTTCCCTGATTTTTTAATATAATTTTTGAATTTTACAATTTCCCCCCCTATAATCTCTGTTCCCTCTCCCCACCCCCTACAGAAGGCAGTCTGATAGATCAATGTATACCATGGAAACAATGGAAAGACTAAGTTGAATGTGATGAGAGAGAAATCATATCCTTAAGGGGAAAAACTGTTTCCCCTGATTTTAATAGGTACTTTTCCCCCATTTAGATAAGACTTTTTGGCAAAATGGACAGAATGTTGGACTTCAAATAAGTATCTTGGGTTCAAATTCTATCCTAATGCTCACCATTTGTAAATGTTCCATTATTTTATCTTGTTTCACTTCACTCTGGACCTGCTGCTCTAACTGGTCTCAGCTCTGTGGAACAAGATGCTTCTCCAAGATAAATTCATCATTTCTCATCTCACTGCCAGGCTGCTAACTCAGGACTCCTTTCCAATTTAATTGGAGAACTGGAGGGTCAACTCCTCCTAATGCCTTTCTTTATAGAGGGCAGAGACTAGACTTTGGCTCTGTGCATTCTGGATCTGTTACCCTTCTGGTTTCAACTGTTCCATGGAAGTACATCCTGGTCCTGCTTCCTTCCTGGTCCTTCCCCTCATTAGATAGCAACCTTCTTGAGGATAGGGACTCTTTTCATTGACCATACCACCAGTACTTAGGAGAGGGGCACCATGTTTAATAAATTTTGATTGGATTGGATTCAGTGGTCTGATTCTTGATTTCTTGATCTATATATGAAGACTTTAGACTAAAGTGATACTGAAGTCCTTTCATACTCTAAATCTAGAATTCATGAGATGTTGCCAGAGAAGCAGGTTGGGTAGACTAGAAGGGGCATTGGGATCTGAGGATAGAGTTGAGGGGTTCAGTGAGACAGAAGTGGTAATGTGGTATAATGGGAAAAACAGTGGATGAAAAACCGGGGTTCAAATCCCAGTCTATCATTTGTGTCCTTGGTAGCCTTGGGGGACTCACTTTCCCTCTCTGGGTCCCAGTTTTGTCACCTATAAATATGAGGGGGAGGTGAGAGAAGATGATTTCTAAAGATCCCTCTTCTGCTATGTCTCATCTGGCCCTGTCCTGGCTGTTATAGAGACTATGCAGCAGCAACAGACATATTTATGAGGAGTTGACTAGACACAATAAGCTTTTCCATTGAAGAAACATTAACTCTTGTCATCTTTCCCAGGGAATCAAAGTGAAAGTGTAAACCCCACGCAGCCTGTTTCCCAATGAGTTGGTTTTTAAATGTAAAACCTGTGTCTCTGGGAAATCCATCCTAAGTCTTAAATGAAAAACAAGATTGTTCGACAAGGTTAGAAAAGCACCAGACAATCCCTGACAATATCATTAATGTACAAATACCAGTGGGACTGAATTGCTGTTTAAAGAAATAATTTTTAAAATTTCTAGGCAGCTCCAGCCACTCTTGGTAAAGGTTCAGCATGGACCAACCACTGAGAGGGTCTTTAACTCAGCAATTGGGAGAGGCCAAGGACTCTCATCCTTTTCTTAAAACAAAAACCAAAAAAAAAAGAGCTTTCTGAGTTTTTACTCAAGATCATGTCAGAACAAATTTCAACACAGGCTGCTGCACTTCAGTCTTGTTTGCAAAGTGTTCCACAAACTATCTGGACAAGAGACAATGATGGCAAGAAGGAGACTCGGAAGGAAATGTTGTGAAGGCAAGGCAACAGATAGAGCCTGTGGTGTGAGTGTCCATGAGGAGTGAAGGATGACCATGACCTGGCAAGTCTGAGTGACTGGGGAGGAAGAGGGAAGTCCAGAACAGGGGTAGAGGAAGAATAATGAACTCTGTTTTGATCTTGTTGAGTCTGAGATGTCCATGGGTCATTGGACCTGAAAGGCCAGTGAGAGATGGATGATGTGAAATGAGCTCAGGAGAGAGGCCAGAGTAAGATGTAGAGATCTGGGGTTTCCTCATACACAGCTCATTGGAAGTGTAACAGCTAATCAGGAATTCACCAAGAGAGAGAGTGCAGAGTGAAGAAAAGAGGGTCCAGGAAAAGACTCGAGTGGTAGATGTGACCTGGGAGGAGGACAATCAAAAGAGACAGGAATCAGTCAAAAAGAGATGAGAACCTGGAGGGAGCAGAACCATGAAAACCCAGACTGGGGATTAGGAAGCCTTGAGCCAAATTTTGCAGAAATGGGGGGAGGGGGAGGGAGGGGGACAGAGGATAGAAATGTCTGCTACTGTTATTGTTCTATTCCTTCTATTGGATATCTTCCCCCCCCCCCATCATTTATTCCATATTGAAGGATGACTGGCCACTGTTTGGATTAGAAAGTTTGATTGATGCCCTTCATCTTCACATCACAGTCATTTCATTGACCCCTTCCATATTGAACTCTCCTTCATAACAAAGAAAAACAGTTTTGCAAAGTTAATCAATAGAGCAACTGCAAATGATAATAGATCTTATTTTCATTGCCAGTGGTGTCTGCCTCTGAAGCAGGGGAGAGTTAAGTTGCATCATCTGTTTCCTGGAGACCATTACTGGTTCCTCAGGTATCTAGATAGGAAATGCCTTTCTTTTTTTCTTTTTCTTTTTTTTTTTTTTTTGGTTATTTCAAGGCAATGGGGTTAAGACTTGCCCAAGGTCACACAACTAGGTAATTACTAAGTGTCTGAGCCAGATTTGAACTCAGGTCCTCCTGACTCCAGAGTCCATGCTCCTAGCCACCCCAGGACTTCCTTGCAATGGTCATTTATATGACCATCATCCTTATGGAGTTTGCACTCTTGGTACTGCTCATTTCATTCTGCATCAAGTCAGACAAATCTTTCTTGCTTTCTCTCAGTCCTCTCTATTATATGAACCTAGCATAAGACAAAGAAAGCTACCACATCATCCTGAGCATACCACTGGGATGGCAGGTTTCCCAACTAAGAGCCAGGTCTGGGAAGTAGGGGTGTGAGAGCCATTGTTGACAAGCCAATCATTGCTTAGAGGACTCCTAGTCTATCCCACATCTTCTCCCTAGTGGTTAGCTATGTAAAGCAGTGGCAAAGCCAAACCAGAAAAACAGCCTCTGACTACAAAGAGGTCACATTCTAATGATAGACATACCACAACTGGACACAAACAAGACACACATGGGATCAAGATGGGGTAACATCAGAAAGAGGGCTCAAATTGAGGAGGACAGGCAAAGACTTCCTCTTATAGAAGATGGGAGAGAAGCGCAGAAGGAAGCCAAAAGGTAGAGATGAAGACAGGGGCTTCCCAGACATGGGACATAGCCAGCAAGATGGGTGAGTCAGGAAATAATTTCAAGCAAGAATCAGAATCATCGGTGGCAGAGTTCAAGTAGAGGGGTTGGGTGACTCTGCAAAATGTCAGAAAACTGAAAAGGTAGAGATGGCTCGGCTTCTAGAGGGGTTTAAAAGGTCAAATCATTTTATGGTGGCCCTTGGATCCAATAGGAAGTCAGTGAAGGTGTGTGCCATGATCTTGCTGGAGCTTTAGGAAGATCAATTGGGCAACGTGGAAGACGGACTGAGTGGAGAATCTCCTGCTTCCATGCTTTTGAACAGATAGACCCTGGAGTGCGGAATGCATATCTCTGCTCCTCAATCTGGTAGAATAATGTTTCCTTCCTACAAAATAAGTTCAAATGGACAGCCTACACTAGACTTCCCCTAATACCCTCATATGGTAATGATCTCTCCCTGAAATTACTTTGTAAATCTATAAATTAGAATTGTTATTAGCAGCAAATGGACACCTGATTAGCTAAGAACAAACCAAAAGGCCTTTCCCATGTTGACTATGCCCAGTTTATACTGTCTGTAGCTTGTTTATGTATTGTTGCCTCCATGTTGTTTAACCTCAAAAGACTGTGAGCTCCTTGAGGAAAGAACAGCCTTTCCCCACCTCTGTATTCCTAAGATCTAACCCAGGGTCTGGCGCATAGTAGGTAGCTAATAAATGCTAATAAACGTCCTCACATGGGTAGGTTGGGTGTCTAGAAGACTGCTTACCAGTTCTCCCCTTGATGTTCTAAAGGTTAACCTGAGGCCCTACTACTAATGTCAGACACTCCACTGAGGAGCTTTCAAAGTTAGTTAACTAATTATAATCAGTTAGTATAAAGGAACATTTCCTAAGAAGGGCAATAGTCTGAGTGCCCCTAAGATTTCTGTAGAACAAAGAATTCAATTTCCAAAGAAAGCAATAGCAAGAATCCAGATAAGGTCCAAGAGGAACAAACAAAGCCCCTCCATTGCCTCCAAAGTATGCAAAGACTGATCTGAACACAAAACCCAGATTTGGACCCATGGGCTGGAAGAGTGATTGAATAAGACCATTCTTATTGAACTAAAGACTTCAAAGATACAAACCCCAAAGAAGAAAATAGCTCCAAAACCCCTAGAAGCAAATCCTTAAAGAAAAACCCAGCTTGCCTACAGAAGCAACTAAGATTCCTGAAAGAAATGAAGTTATACTTTAACAAGATTTTAAAATTACTTTTAATAATGAAATAAAAGTGCTACAAGAAACAATTAGAAAAGGAGAACATTGAAGGAAATAGTTGAAAGAAGAATTCGAGGCAAAAATAAACAAGTTATAAGGACCCATAGACAGTAAAACAGTACTCCCAGAGGATGCCAATGTAACTCTTCCAGAAATGAAATCAAAAAAGAAACAAGAAAGGATCTGAGTACAATTTTAAGAAATTGAGATATATAAAAAGTACTGTGCTAAATTTTGAAGACACAAAAAAATTTTGAAGATAACAAAATAAAACAGTCCCTGTTCTCAAGGAATTCACATGCTGATGGGGAAGACAACATAAATGAAAAGTTTCATAGTACTGGTAATGGCTGAATGGAAAATTATATATAAATTAACTATTTATTTGAGCATAAAATTTATAAGCAAATGTATAAAAACAGAAATATTAAATGCATCTTTTACTGACTAGAATATAATGAAATTATATTTGGTAAAGGCTGATGAAAGTATTAAAATTAGATATGAAAAAGCTCCATTCTAAAAAAATTGTTGGCTGAACAACCAAACCACTATAGATAAAAATAAGGCAACTTATTAAAATGTTGGGAAGTCATATAAAACCACCTTAAGGGGAAAGATTATATATCTAAACATTTTCATCAATAAAACAGAGAAAGGCCAGTGAACTAGGCATACAACTAAGAACAAAATAAAACAAAACAGAAAACTAAGAAATTTTAAAAACCCAACTAAACTACCAAATAAACAGCCTGAAAAATCAAAGAATTAACAAAACTGAAATTTTTAAAGAGAGTTTTAAAATATTTAAAAATAAAACTGGAAGTCCTTTAACATTTAAATTAAACATAATAATTATTAAATAATCTGATTAAAAAATTATCAGTATCAAAAATGAAAAAAAGAATTCACAATGAAGTTAGTAGAAATCATTTTGACTAATTACATATCAATAAAGCTGACAACCTAAAAGAACTAAATGAATAGATAAAAAATATAAAAAGCAAAGATTAATAGGAAAAAATTACTTGATTAAAATAACCTAATACCAGAAAAAGGCATTGAAAAATCCACAGTGAACTCCAAAAGGGGGATGGGGGGAAGAACCAGAGGGATTTACAATTGAATTCTAACAAACATTCAAAGACTAGGTAATTCTAATATTACATAAGTTATTGGGGGGAAGTAAAAAGAGGGGATCCTACTAAATTCCTTTTATAATACAAATGTTATCGTTATACCTAAATCAAAGAGAGTCAAAACACAGAAACAAAACTAAAACAAAATTTAATGCATATCAAAACTTTTTGACTAAAATATTAGCAAAGAGACCACCACAATGTCACAAAAATTATCCACAATGCCTAGGTTACATCATAAATTCAGAGATTGCTCAATATTAGAAAAAACTACTCACATAATTGACCATATTAGTTATAACAATAACAAAAGAAAAAAAACATATTGTGGGGGGTGGCTAGGTGGCACAGTGGATAGAGCACCAGCCCTGGAGTCAGGAGTACCTGGGTTCAAATCCAGTCTCAGACACTTAATAATTACCTAGCTGTGTGGCCTTGGGCAAGCCACTTAACCCCATTTGCTTTGCAAAAAACCCTAAAAAAAAAAAAAAAAAAGAAAAGAAAAGAAAATACATTATGGTTTACTTCAACTAAAAATTAATTGAAGTAAAAATTTTAGCAAAGTTGCTGGATATAAAATAAATGCATATAAGTCATCAGCATTATTGTGTATAACACAAAGGCACTTAAAATGACTAAAAGAAGTATAAAATACTTGTGAGTCTACCTGCCAATATCTACATAATTATCTTAATGCTACTACTAAATATATATATATATATATATATATATACACCTACATACATATATGTATATATGTATATGTGTATATATATCTTTTTGCAAGGCAGTGGGGTTAAGTGGCTTGCCCAAGGCCACACAGCTAGGTAATTATTAAGTGTCTGAAGTCAAATTTGAACTCAGGTCCTCCTGACTCCAGGGCCCGTGCTCTATCTACTGCGCCACCTAGCTGGCCCTACTAAATATTTTTTATGGAAATAAAGAGAGACCTAAAGAATTGGCGAAGCACTCAGAAAGTGGCCTAGTCAACAGAATAAAAATGACAGCGTTACCTAAATTGATTTACTTATTCCATTCAGTACTACTCAATGTCCCCCAAATTTATTTTATAGATTTTGAGAAAAGGAATCACAAGTTTCATCCTGAAGAACAAAAGGTCCAGAATATTAAGGATAATAGTGAAAAGGGAGGGAGAAGGAAATCATGGTGAACTAGTAGCACTAGATCTCAAAATGATTAACAAATTGAAAAACCATCAGTGGCTCAGTTTTAGGTATGAAAAAGCAAAGAAATGCAGTGGCCTAATGACTGATAAATGCAAAGTCCCAAGCTATATGGATGTCTGCCATAAATTAGGTTCCAATACCCCACATACCAAGGAAAAACCTCAAATAGATGCTCAATGCGTCTTAGAGCAAGCCCAGATCACCTAATATGGAGGTGCTCTGTGTCCAGCATCATCCTACCATATGGCTAGGAGAAATCTCCTTTGATTGACACCATAGTTAGGATAGGTTGTGTCTTTCGACCCTGCCAGATTAGGAGAATCTTTCTTTTCCTGCTTTGACCAGAGAGTGAAGACCATCACAGAGAGCTCACCTTCACCATGAACTGAAGTGGGAAAGGGGCAGAAACATTTCCCCCATTCTCTCATTTCACCTGATGACTCCAAGAAACAAGTCTGGTGTATTCCTGTTTTGTTTCTTGTGTTCTTGGTTTCAGGGGCCACCTTCTCCAGACCCAAGGTTGAGTGTGGCAAACTTGGAGGGAAGATTCCAGAAGTTCGTTGGCTCAGTAGAGGAGTCTGAAGAATCCAGAATGCTGGGCCCTTGAGACCAGGGCAGGCTGTGGATGTGGAGTCCTTTAAAGAAGTAAGAGGAAAGGTGATAAATAGGAGCATGAGATTTGGAGAGGGAGAGGACCAAATGGACTGAGGAGGAGATTGTGTGCCCACAATGAAAGGCAAATGTTGAATTGGTTCCTATTTGATTCAGGGTTCATAATACCTTCCACAGGTCCAGGTTCTCTCTATCATAAAGTTCAGAGAATGAGGCTGCACATATGAAAATCTTTCCAATAAAGAGAAGTTGGGGGGGCAGTGGGGAGAGATCACAATCACATCTTATCTGGACTAAGGAAAGGAAGGGACCAACAATATTGTCTTCTTACAGCCTTACTTTTTATAGTCATTAAGAGGATAAAAAAAGGTTATTTATATACAAAGTCTACAATGGGAGCCTAGATACACAAATAATTTAGAAGCCAAAAAATATAATAAAGAAGAAAGGAATTCAACTAATATTTCTTAGAAATGGATTTCTTAGAAATTGTTTCTGGTGTGGATGAATGTCATTCCAAAGAAAAGAAGGACTGATTGGAGCAAGGGATGGATTAAAATGGAAGAATCTGAACTGTTTGGGTCAGGAGAGAGGAGAGACAGAAAGAACAGAAAAGTATGATCAAGGGCTCTGGACTTGGGCTACACAGCAGAAAGCTGTAGGTGCCTTGAAGCACCAAGGGGATTAGGAGGGCTGTGAGCAATGCAAACAGGGACCTGGTGCTAGTTTAAAAGAAAAAAAAATTAACACAACAGAATTTCATGGAAGGAAGTACTAGTTAAACAATTATAACCCTAGGGGGCAGTTAGGTGGCACAGTGGATAGAGCACTGGTTCTGGAGTCAGGAGGACCTGGGTTCAAATCTGACCTCAGACACTTAAAAATTACCTAGCTGTGTGACCTTGGGCAAGTCACTTAACCCTATTTGCCTTACAAAAAAAACCTAAAAAAAATTATAACCCTAAATGTGAATGGACATCAATCCACTAAAAGAATGGTCAGCTGTACAATAATTAGCTCCATGAAGGAAACATGCTTAGTTCTACACACATTCAACATTAATTAAGTCCCTGCTGTGTACAGACCCAAGAACACCAAAGGAGTTAAATGAAGGATTAGAACAATATCTACTTTGCTTCAGGCAGTTTCCAGAAATGGGGGGTTGTCAAGATCTCAGATAAGTCAACAATGAAAATAGATACTGCCAAATGGGAAAAACAGGGAAACCATATTTTCCATAAAGGCTCCAGAGATAATGAAACCATCGCATTATTTAGTGGTTTCTTGAATCAGTAGTTCTGGGCAATCTCTCCAATGATGGAAATCACCATATAATTATATCTGCACATGCCAAGTCTCCATCTCCTCTAATACATTGGAGAGCAGCCCCTCTATTCTCCAGAGAGAAGGGTTACCTCAAGTTCCCTTGAGACTGCATCAAATGAGATATTGGTAAAAGAATCTGTCCCAGTACTTGGTCCATACACAGTATGTAACTCTAAATACTTCTTCCCTTCCAGCATGAGCTTGGCTGTCCACTGGTTAGCATGGGCGGCCCAGCTTTTTTCTGGTTATCTCCTTTCCTCTTGGTCCCTTTTAATCCCCTTGTCCTTGGCAGTTCCTTGTTCATAATGTACAGAAGAACCTGCCTGCCCACTCATGTGTACAAGACTTTGGGGATCCTTGACCTCAGTCCTCTGTTGAAGCTGATATTCCAGGACTCTTGACCAACCCCCACCAAAGGCAGAATATTAGAGTTAAAAAAAAGAAATCTGTGTTTCAGAAAGAGACTAGGAGGTCATCAAAGTATTTTCAAATTTCCCAGTGGCTTCAACCCAATGTACTTCCCTATCAGTCTCAGTTCCACTTTGCTTGTCTGACCAAGACAGATTGAAGAAGTTTGGGCCGAAAGGCATTTGTTTCTATATGTACAGTGAGACTGAATTCCTGGGGTGTGTCTCATTTAGGGATTTCTACAATATTCTAGGACTTGAGGGAGCTGTCACAACCAACATCTATAGGGAAGTGAGCTTTGATAGGGTTTTTTTTGGTTTGTTTTAGTTTTTGCTAGGCTATGGGGTTAAGTGGCTTGCCTAGTTGCCCCTGGGCTTTTGTTTTTTAAGTACCCTTTTTCCCCCAGTTCTAAATTTTGTCCCCTCATTAGAAGACAAGAAAAAGAAAACCTATAACAAATATGTTAGTCACATAAACTAAATTTCTGAGTTAGTCATGTTCTCACAACAACAAAAAAAAGATGAAAAAATACTTCAATCTGCACTGAGTATATCAGTTCTCTATCTGGATTGATGGCAAATTTAATCTTGAGTCCTGTGGAATTGTGGTGAGTCATTGTGCTAATCAGAGTTACAGTGTGAGTGTATTATTCAGTTGTTTCAATAGTATCCAGCTCTTCATGACCCCATTTGAGGTTTTCTTGGCCAAATTATTGGAGCAATTTGCCATTTCCTCCTCCAACTCCTTTTACAAATGAGGAACCTGAGGTAAACAGACTTTCCCACGGTCACACAGCTACAAAGTGTCAAGAGACTGGATTTGACTTCAGGAAGACGAATATTCTTGATTCTAAGACTGGCCATCTCTTTACCGAGTCACCTTGCTGCCCCCCAAATGCCTTACAAAAACAATAGTATTTGATCACATTCATGTACCATAACTTATTTGACTATTCCCTTTGATTTGGACTTTGAACTGGCTAGCATCCATGAGGGTGGCAAAGACCCTTAGTGGGCATTCATCTTCCTATTGCTGTCTTGATATCAATGACTCTAAAAAGTATTGAGAATTGCCTTTTTTTAAAAAAAAATCTTTCTTAGATTTTGATGTAAGTTTGGGAGACTTCTTTAGGAGGATAATGGGGCTTTTTTGTCCTTCATTTTTGAAGAAGACCCCAACATCAGGAATATAATGCCATGACACGTGAACTGGAACTGAGTTAGGGGTGCTGTGCTAAGTCGTAAGCCTTGCTTTCTCCTGCAGAGCCAGCTGGGTCCAGTGGCCAGATATGAACCAGGAAGACTGGAGATGGCCCTGGATGTAAGGCAAGCAGGGTTAAGTGACTTGATCAAGGTGACACAGCTAGTGAGTGGCAAGTATCTGAGGCTGGATAGACTTGGTGGCACTGGCGACATATGCTGAAGTCATTCAAGATTTCATTGACTCTCCCATGTTCTCTAATTTACACAATTATGTTTCTTCTTTATCTCTGCCTTTTCCTATCACAGGTTTCACTCTCTGGACGTTGCCATCTTCTCTCTTCCTGGTGCTTCCATTTGGGGGTAGGGTCCAGCCCTATCCTCCTTCAAACTCAGGCTTCACTATCTGTTCAGATATGTTGTACAGTGCTGTCTTCCTCCATTAACAATTCAATCAATTTTTCTTTCGAGTAAGTAGATGATAGGCTAGGAGGTGACAATAAGCTCCTGGAGGGCAGGGATACATCCCCAGAGCTTTGCAGAGCCCATAATGAGTGGTTCTTGATTTGCCTTGATTGAACCGATGTTCATTCCCTCAATTTCTTTTTTCTCATTTCAGTTAGTTATCACAGAAGATAGAGTGCCCAGGCTGAAGTTGGGGAGGTCTCAGTTGAAATCCAGACAGGACTTAACTTTACCTGTAAAATGGGGATATTAGCATCCACCTCCTGAGGTTATTCTGAGCATCAAATAAGAATAATAGTATCACACTCAGCATTGTCCCTGGAACACAATAAGTGCTATATAAATATTAGCTATTCATATTTATTATTACTATGAGTTGTTTCAATAGTCTGTCTCTTCTTCTGTTAAATTGAGTATTGAGTTTTTTTAAGTATTCATCTATGTCCAAGTTATCAGCATGATTATTATATAACTTGACAAAATGACTTTTGAAAATTGTCTTTATTTCTTCTGGTACATTAGCTCTTTTTCATTTTTGAAATGAATACTTGTGCTTTTTTCTCTTACAAAGATCCAATTAATTATTCATCTTTTTAATTTATTTTTAAACTAACTTCTACTTTTGTTTATCATTTCAATGATCTCTTTGCTTTCATTTTTATTACTTTTTAGTTAATAGACATACTTTCTACTTTGCTATTTAACATGTAATTTTTATTTGCTGTCAATCAAGTTTTTAAAATTCAATTCTCAATTCAATGAGTTATTTCAGTTTTGTTGATAAAATCCTTTAGAGATATGCTTCCTCCTCTAACCTGCTTTAGTCATATCCCATAAGTTTTGATTGTCTCATTAGTTTTCTTTGTTGAAAAATTTCCATTCTCCATGATTTGTTCTTTGACCAGTTCTTTAGACTTATATTAGTCTACAATAACTTTAATTCTTTCTTGAAAATAATTATTTCATCACGGTCAATAAATGATGTTTCAGATTTCTGATTTTATGCAGTTTTGGTAAGATTTTTTATTCCCTAAAATATGGTTGATATTTTTAAAGTACCATATAAAGCTGAGAAAAATGCAAATTGTTTCTATTACCATTCAGTAATCACTAGAGATCTAGCTTATTTTTTTCCTAAAATTGGATTAGATCTTTAACTTCTTTCTTGTTAATTTTTTTAAATTTATCTAGATCCCAAAATGGAATTAAGGTCTTCTGCTTTCATTTACTATTTTCCCCTTCAATTTAATTATTTTTTTCCATTAAGTAGATAACATGCTTTTAGGTACATATATTAAATACTGATAATCAATTTATTGCCCCTAAACAAAATAGAATTTCTCTATTTTTTATTGTAGTCTTAGCTGAATTGTGATTCCTGCTTCTTTGAATTCAGTTGAAGCATAATATTTGATTTGAGCTTCTCATTTTAACTTTATTAATCTTTACATTTCCATGTTTTGCACATAAGATATTTTTGCTCCATTTTCTTGTACATCCTGTTATTCTTAGGTTTTATGGTTAAATTCATCCCTTTCATAAAAACATCACTTGTACAAAAATATTTATAGCAATCCTGTTTGTGGTGGCAAAGAATTGGAAATCAAGTAAATGTCCTTCAATTGGGGAATGCCTTAGCAAACTGTGGTATATGTATGTCATGGAACACTATTGTTCTATTAGAAACCAGGAGGGATGGGAATTCAGGGAAGCCTGGAGGGATTTGCATGAACTGATTCTGATCGAGATGAGCAGAACCAGAAGAACAATGTACACCCTAACAGCAACATGGGAGTGATGATCCACCTTGATGAACTTGCTCTTTCCATCAGTGCAACAATCAGGGACAACGTGGGGCTGTCTGCAGTGGAGAACACCATCTGCATCCAGATAAACAACTGGAGTTTGAACAAAGACCAAGGACTATTACCTTAAATTTAGAAAAAACCTGCTATCTTATTGTCTGATCTTGCTCTTTCTTATACTTTATGTTTCTTCCTTAAGGCTATGAGTTCTCTCTCATCACACTCAATTTGGATCAATGTATACCATGGAAACAATGGAAAGACTGACAAATTGCCTTCTTGGGGGTGGGGGAAGGGAAGTAAGATCGGAGGAAAAGTTATAAAACTCAAAATAAATAAAATCTTTAATTAAAAAATAAATAAAAATTCATCCCTTTCACATTTGCAGTCATAAGTATTGTGTATTTCCTTCTGTCCTGTCTTCTTACACTCTTCCTCTTCCAATTCCCTATTTCACAAATGAGAAGGTAGAAGAGAAGCCTGTCTGATACTTGTGATCTTAAAATTGAAATGCCCTGATGTGGAACTATGATAGACTTGGCTCCTCTCTGCAATACAATGATCCAAGACTTCCCAAAAAAAAACTCAGGATGGAAAATGCCATCCATATCCAAAGAAAGAACTATGGAGTCTGAATGCAGATCAAAGTAGACTATTTTTCTGGGTTTTTTTTGTTTATTGTTTTTCCCCCCCTTTCTCATGGTTTCTTCTTTTGTTTTGATTCCTCTCTAACAGCATGACTAATGTGGAAATGATGATGTTTTGTCCTTTGTTCTCAAAGAAGACCAATGCATCAGGGGGATGATGCCCTGATAAGAACATAATTGGATTCGAGTGTGTGTGTGTGTGGGGGGGCGGTGTGCTATGCTAAGTCACTTGGTCTCACTTTCTGCTCCAGAGTCATTGGAGTCCAGTGGCCAGACAGGAATCAAAACAGCTGGAGATGGCCCTGGATGGGAGGCAATAAAGTTAAGTGGCTTGCCCAAGGTCATATAGCTAGTAGTGTTCAGTGACTGAGCCTGGATTTGAACTCCCATCCTCATGACTCCAAGTCCAATGTCTATCCACTGTGCCACCTAACTGCCCTCAATGTGGACATGTTTATCATGCTGGCACATGTATAATTCATATCAGATTTCTTGTTGTCTTAGGGAGGGAGGAGAAATGTGGAACTCGAAAGCTTACATAAATAAATATTGGAAAAAACTCTACATAAAAGTAGGAAAAAATAAAACATTAGGTACCAAAAAAAAGTGAGGTTAAATGACTTGTTTCCTCTTTGTAGTTCTTACCTTGTCTTTATCCTGACCTCGATCCCTGGTTTTTGTGCTTTGTTCCTTCTCTTTTAATCTTATATTTCCCTCCAATATTTTAGTTTGTTATGCCTATTTCTTGATCTATCACATTCTTTCTCTTAGAGCCATCTCTATGACTTCCTCATTTCTGTCCTCTCCAATTTCTCTTTCCATGGAATATATTTATACACTGAAAAAGGTATGTGTTGTGTTCAATCTTTCTTTATCCAAGTCACTTGAAAGTGAGATTTTTTTTCCTCTCCATTGACCATATTCTTGTCAATTTATGCCCTTCTATGTTGCTAGTGATTTCCCTCTCCTTCTACATCTTGTCTTTCCCAGTATAGTTTCGTACCTCCCTTTTTTATCTTCTACCAAGCCAAAAACTTAAAGAAATCAAATCACCACAAACCACCTGCCATTTTGTTTTTTCCTTTTTCTCCAATTTGCTTAAAATTAAGATTCCAAGAAGTCATTTGCTTTTTATTTATTTAGTAGCATTTAAAGACTCCATCTCTATGTTTTTCATTTCAATTATATAAATGTGTAACTTTTATGTTTCTCTTGGGACCTGCATTTAAATTTCAAAATATCTATTCATTTCTGGTCTTTTATCATGAAGGTTATTTCCCCCCCCCCCCCCATAGGATTAAACTTAATTTTGTCAGAACATTTATACTTGTTTTTCTGTTTGGTTTTTTTTTTTTTTTTTAATAAGACAATGGGGTTAAGTGGCTTGCCCAAGATCACACAGCTAGATAATTATTAAATGTCTGAGGTCGGAGTTGAACTCAGGTCCTCCTGACTCCAGGGCCGGTGCTCTATTCTGCCCCCTAGAGAAGTTATACTTGTTTTTTTAACCTCTATTTCTTGCTTTCTGGAATATTATATTCCAAGATCTCATCTCCCCTTGGAATGGCAGCTGTCAGTCTTCAGGATCTTCTTGGTACTGAATTCTTTTTAGAGCTTTAATTATAATATTCTTCAATTAACCTAGAAAATTCTTTTGGGGGAATTTTGTTTATGGTATTTTTTAATTTGACCTGGAAACTCAGGATTTTGGCTATGATATTCTTGGAGATTTTCATTTTATTTGGGAGTGATCAGTTGTTATTTCAATTTCACTTTGCCTTCTGGTTCTAAAGCTCTTAGCAATTTTTATTTATGAATTTTTGAAATATGATGTCCAGATTTTAATTTTCTGATAGTTCTTAGACTATCTCTCCTTGACTCACTTTCTAGACAATTTATTTTTGTTAAACATTTTCTTTTCTTTGAAATCCTAGGTTTTTTAAAAAAATCTAGCTCATTTTGAGTCATTTTCTGTCTAGTTCATTACAATTTGGAGGCATTCATGAATATATTAGGATGGAGGTTTTCTACCACTCACTCTAAGGTATGGATTTTCTTTCCTATTTTTTCTTTTCATTTCCATTCTTTTCTCTTATTCCATTTCTTCTGGATAGTCTTTGTGACCATGACATTTTTGTCTTTGAAATTTTCCCTAGACTTATTACAAAGTCATTATTCTCTTTGAAGTTTAATCTCTTAACATCTCACACTAAGGTATATCCTGATGATATTTAAAGGTTTCTTGACTTTACTCATCTCTCACACTTCAGTATCTTGGTTAGGAAAGAAGAGAAGCAGCCTGTACCATATAACTGAAAAGGCATGGGCAGGACTAGCCTGGTCCTGGGTTCAGTGGCCCTGCCTAGGACTTTCCTTCAAGGAACCATGAAGTTCTTGTTCCAGGGTTCTGAATCCAACCATTGATAGATAATATATAAAATACATATATATCTATACATACACATATTTACATTTGTCCAAGGTTCTAATTCCCTAGATTCCAAGGAAATCCCATCCCAGGTTCCCACCCCAAACTCAAGTGAATCTTTGAGCTGCACTTTGACTAGGGTCTTTCTTCCCAGTAGGTCTTGAGAGACTAGTATCTAGCTGGACCTACCAAGAATGACCTGAAACCACTTTCTTCAGGTTGGTTCTTTTGCCTTTCTTCAGACCTTAGCAGCCTTGGACAAGGCTGAGGCTTACCACCTACCAGGATCAGTTAGGGAGTACTAGATTTACCTGGAAGTTTCCAGAAGCTGCCTGGGCTCATCCTTCTCTGCTTCCCCTTCAACCTGGCCTAGCTTGCTTATATCAAGCTCAGTGTATTTCTGCCTCCCAGAATTTTGGGGGTCCAAGCTGTGGATTCCTGGGTTGGATGGAGAAGTCTAGAAGTCATTTTGTCTCATACTAGATTAATGGATCTGGGGCATCTGGGATCTTTCCTTGTCAGAGTATATGGCTAACTTATAGCTAAATACTAAGTGTTTAGATGAGATTTAAATGAAAATCTACAAAACTAAATTATTCATATCAATAAAATAGAAACTAGAGTTAGAAAATAATTCAATCAGAAAGAAATCAAGCAAACCACCAACCAGTTAACAAAGTATAAAAGAGAGATTCAAAAGCAAACCAAATGCATTTAAAGATCATCTAATTTTGGTGCTACAACAGGACATTGTTTTCAATAATTGGGAAAGTACGTCCTCCATCAAACTTTATGAGACGAATGTGATCCTGATATGCAAACAGAAGATGGATAAAGCAGAATCGAGCTATAAATCAATATCACTAATGAATATTTATTTAAATCTGGTTGTAGTAAGGAAACTTTAGCAATATATTCATAGTTATTTATTATGATCACATTAGATTTGTGCTAGGGCTTAAAGGATGAATTCACATAAGATAGTATTTCATTTTTATTAAATTGGTTATAATTAATTGATAAGGCAGCTAGGTGGTACAATGGATAGAGTTAGGAAGACTCATTTTGGGGAGATGAAATTCAATTATCAATTACATCTTTCTTAGTTGTGTGACCTTTGGCAAGTCATTTTACCCTGTTCGTCTCAGTTTCCTCATCTGTAAAATGAGTTGGAGAAGGAAATTGCTAACCCCTCCAATATCTCTACCAAAAAATCCCACATGGGGTTATAAAGAGTGAAACAACTGAAAAGCAACTAAACAACAAAATTTGATGTAGTGTAGATGTGCTAGCTAGAGCAGTAAGTAAAGTGAAAAAAACCCCAATAAAGAAAAGGCAAAAGTATATTCCCTTTCTGAACGACGTTATAGATTAAGAAACCCAACATTTGTTAAGGTCCTGCTCCATACACCAGGCATTATACGAAGCACTCACAAATAGTATCTCGTTGACCTTACAACAGCCCTGGAGGTAGTTGCTAGTAATATCCCCATTTTACAGATGAGAAATTTGCAGCAAATATCTTGCAAAGTCACAGAGCTAGTGGGTGTCTGAGGCTGAATTTGAACTCATCTTCCTAACTCTAGGGTGGACTGTTCTATCCACTGTGCCACTTTGCTCTAGAAAATAATCAATGAATAAGCAAATTGAGAAATCATTAGCTTGTACAAGTGACAGAATCCAAGATGAAGAGATAACTCATTAGTGTTTCTGCATATTACTAACAAAAATCAGGAGGAGAAAAAGAATAAATTTCCTTTAAAATAATTATACAATATTGGAAACAAAGTAAAGACTGACAAATTGCTTTCTGTGGGGGGTGGGGGGCGTGAAGTAAGATTGGGGAAAAAATTGTAAAACTCAAAATAAAATCTTTAATAAAAAATAACTATACAATATATAAGATCTCTGGGAGGTAACCTCCCAAGAAACACCAAGGACTTACATAAATATAACTTAAAGATCTCAGAAAGAAAGCAAGACCTAAATAATTGGAGAGCTATTCATACTGGGTTGCATCAATTAAAAAAAATAAGAATGAGATCTCATTTAAGTTAATCTACAGATTTAGCTCTTTATCAGTCAGATTCCCTTCCACCATCACCACCCCCCCCAGTCTACTCTGGCTAGAACCCAGCTCACCCTATTGGGATGCTTGGAATTGAGCTGTTTTTCTTGGCCATCATCGATGACTCATGAGGTTCAGCCTTGAAAGACTTTAACCTTGAGTTAACAATGTTCACCTCTTACTGGTCCCTTGTCCCTTGTGTTGGAGGCAAGTTTCACCCATGTCAAAGAGGCTTGCTAAAGTTAAAAGTGACAGCTGTTAAAAGTCTTAAAATGGCCTTGAAATCAGTAACTCTATCCCGGCACTCTCTTCTGATATGCTGAGAAGGTAGAGACTCAACTGAGTCTCTCTACTGGACTTTCCAAGAGGTAAGGAAAAGCCATGTCATGGAAACCTATAGAGAAGAGAGTATCAGGGAGAGGAGGGTTATCAATCCTGTCCACAACTATAGAGAGATCCAGAAGGATGAGGCCAAAGAAAATGCTTTTAGATTTAGCACTTCAGAAATCATTAGTAATTTGGGAGAGAGCAATTTCAGCTGAATAATGAGGTTAATAGAGTTAAGAAAAATGGGTTTATATCCAATGGAAACCAAAGATAGAAAAAAAGTTCTCTAGACAAAATGTTCATTATAGCACAATTTGTAGTAACAAAAATATGGAAACAAATGATGTACCATCAATTTAGGAATGACTCATCTAACTATGGTATATGAATGGATCTGTCATTAAAATGGATGCATATGAGAAACCAATGGAATGCAGGGAAAAAATGAGATTGATGAGAAGGCAATGGATGCAGGAAAAAAAAAAAAAGATGAGATTGAGAGAGTCAGATGTCCTGAATTCAAATTCCAGCTTTGCTCCTGTTTCTCATTCTTCTCTGTGCCTCAGTTTCTTCATCTGCAAAAAGAAGTCAGTCTAGATAGTTTGAGGTTCTTTCCATCTGTAAATCCTATGAATAGAGAGAATTCAGGAGTATGGGAAAATGTGCACAGATACTGAGAAATCAGAATGAAGGCGGGGGGGAAGCTGCAATATCTTTATCTGTATTATTGAAAGGAATACTAAAAAAGGCAACAGAATTGAACCTCATCAATAGCCAAGCTCGGTTCTGAGTCTCAGAAATTAACACCCACTTTGTTTCTGCTAAGAAATAGTTAATATAAGAAATCAAAGCAAATGCTGCTTGCCAGTTAGGATCTTTATATTAGAAAGATTCGTTTGGCTTCTTATTAAGGGAAGGTATGATGGGACGGTTTTATCTGGCACCGATTGTTATAGAAAACAAAATATATTGATTTATAAAAAGGAAGATAAATTATCTGAGTAAGAATCTAATCAAGAGTTTAATATTCATAAGGAAGGGATTAAAAAGATTCCCTTGAATGATAGCCTGGGAGTCAGGAAACATAAACTTTCCCACTAGCTAGATGACCTTGGGCAAGTCATTTAACCTTGACCTCAATTTCCTCATCTGCAAAATGACAAGGTTGCTCAAGATAAATTTTTTTGAATTCCCTTCTTATTCTCAAATACTGATTCTGATTTTCTTTTACTGGAAATTCAGTATTTTTTTCCCCTCACTCACCAAATTATTACATAAGGGTAAGAGGCTCAGGGGATCATAGGATTTTAGAGATGAATGGGACTTCAGAGATCATCTCTCTGAGGATATAAGCCTCTCATTGTAAACGAAGAAATAAGGTGGGGAGAAGGAGAAGTGATTTGCCAAGGTCGAACCATAGCTGGGTTACCAGTTCACCCAAGGTGACAAGAAGACAATGAATGAACCAACCTTCCCACAGCACTAGTAGGCAGAAGCCAGATGCCACCAGAAACAAGGAAAACTCATTTTTCACTGGGAAAGTTAAACCTTTTCCCTTCAGTCCCTCCTAAAGCATGGGCCAAACGCCTTCAGCTGGGGACAGAGCTCAGCGTGGTGAGGAGAATACTAAGCGCAGCTCTCCTGGCAGCCCTGGAGAGATGGGGAGGATGCTGTCTGGGCAGCTGAGCCTGGATCAACTGTCCAGGAGAGAAGGGGAGGGAGTAGCAGCGGGCTGGCTTTTCCAGATCGGATGGACTTGAAGAAGCTTTTACATCTTGTCCAATCTTGAAGGCGTATTTTAATGAATATGATCTGGAAAATGCGTATTTTGAATGTCCTTGTCACTTGGAAAAGTCATCCACTCTCAGAGGCAGGAGAAACCTCCTGTGATATAGTCCTGGTTCGGGAGTTAGAAAACAGCTGGCTGGCTCAGGGGACAGAGCACTAGACATAGAGTCAATAGACTTTTCTAGAGAACATACCAGCTGTGTGACCTTGGATAAGTGACTACACCTTAATCATCTGGAAAATGGGGATAAAAATGCTTGCACTCCTTGAGTCTGTGGCAAGAAAAGGGTTTTAGAAATCTTAGCATGCTCAAGCAATGGGGGTCCCATTGCCATCGAGCCATAGTTCTAGAACTGGAAGCTCCCAATTTTACAGTTAAGGAAACTGAGGTACCAGAGCAGGGAAGCAACCAGACCCATGTCACTGAAGCAGTTCAGAGTGGAGCTGGCATCTCTACCCACATCCTCCAATTTCAGATCCAGTGTCATCCTCCACCCCATAGCATCCTATAGCCCTGCTGATGTCACACCCTTCTCAGAAAAGCTCGAGTGAAGAGTGGGACTGCTTTGGACAGCTTCTTATTGCAGGTTTCTCATTGCAAGTAGATAGTGACTTGTCAGGCATATTCTATACTGGATTCTTATCAGCCAGAGGCTTGCCCTAATTGGCCCCCAAGGCCCTCCTATCTTTGAGATAGCATGATTTCCCCAGGATTATTGATGGTTATTGAATGGGACAATCAATGAAAAAATGCTTCATAAGTCTTAAAGTCATTCACATATCAGCTTTTGTTACTCCTATTTTGGAATGCACACATAATCTTGGTGCCCCCCCCCAATCAAAAAGATTTTTTTATTTTTCTGTAAGACATTGCAATCATTTCCTAATAATCCTCCATTATAATTCTCTCCTTGTAATGAAGAGACACAGACAAGCAACACCAATGGATAGATATATGTACTAAGTGTGACCACCTAAGCCTCCTGATGCCCTTAGCACCCACCACCTGTCCTTTGAAAACCAAGAGCTGTGGGGTCCATTTCACCACCGGTCAGTGATCAGAATTCAGTATCATCTTCCTTTCCATTACTGGGGTCAACATCTATATGGTTCTCTCAGGTCTCCTTTCTTCATCTTCCCCTATCAGAAGAATCTTCTTAAAGTTTTCTGAATTCCTCAAACTCATTATTTGCAACCCAATAATATTCCATTACGTGTAGGTAACACGATGTCTTTAGCCACTCTCTAGGCGAGGCATCCATCCACTTGGTTTTTCTTCCACATATATTGGAAGATCAGAGGTGCATACCTCAATATGCAAATCTACCCAGAATGCCCCCTCTGGGCTGGTCTTTCTTCTGTAGCATCTTCACTAAACAAAGCCTCCAGTTAGCTCTGTCCAAGTCTGGAGAGACCCAAGAAGGACTCAGTTTAACTTGGTCCAGTCACTTTCCGTACTTGATGTCTTCCTAGCTCAAATAGCTTGCTTCCAACTACTTAGAACTCTCGTGTTGGCTCCCTCCATCTTCCCAGCCTATGATGCTTCAATCTATAGTCTATTTGATTATTAATCATTTGCATACTTCTCTTTCTCCCATTACCTCTATCCTCTCCCAAAGCTGATAGCTCAGTCCAAGATAATTCTCTCATTTTAGAGATATGAAACAGAAAGAGAAGATTCTAGTATAAGGTCACATAGTAACCTATTGGAAGAACTGAGGCTTCCAGAATATTTGAGATGACTTAGAGGGGAAAGGGGCTTTTATGCATGGGCAAAATAAACAATTTGATTTTCCTTCAGCTATCCCATCAAAAACTGAGCAGTGTTTGATCTTGTGGCAAGCCTGCCTAGTTTTTGGGGCAAGGAATCACAAAATCAGAGAATTTTGGGGTTGGAAGGCAATTCAAAGGGTCCCTGAGCCAGAAGCCCATCTGTAATATCCTTAGCAAAGGGTTCACAGAGCCTATTTTTTAGAGTCCCCTCCCCCCAATAGAGAACTTGCTGGCAGGGTGTGGCAGATCGATGACTTGAATCCTTAGGAAGGTTTCCATGTCACCAAACCTAAATCTTTTTTTTTTTTTAGATTTTTTGCAAGGCAAATGGGGTTAAGTGGCTTGCCCAAGGCCACACAGCTAGGTAATTATTAAGTGTCTGAGGTCAGATTTGAACCCAGGTACTCCTGACTCCAAGGCAGGTGCTTTATCCACTACACCACCTAGCCACCCCCAAACCTAAATCTTTATCATTGTCTCTCCCCCTTCCCCTTGTAACCCCCGCCATGGCTCCTTTTCTGTTCTCCAAAATCAAATGGAACAAATCCAATCCTACCTTCTTCTTCATTAGAGACCTTCAAATACTTGAAGACAGCTCTCATGTCCACTGAAATTCTCTTCTCCAGGCTGAACATTCCAAATTCAATACAGTGGCTTTTAGTCCACTTGCCATCTTAGATTGGCCTCAATTGGTCAGGGTTCTTCCTAAGATGTGGTACCAGAGTCAAACTTACTCCTCAACTCAGATATCATATGATTAGGCCAGAGACCAGGAACACCATTGCCTTCATAGTCCAAACTTGAGTTTAGGCTAGTTTCCTGGCTACCACATGATATCAGCCCCCAGTTTCCCAGAAACCATTCAGCCCCATTTCATCCTTCTCCTCTTCTGCATCTGCCCTCTTTGCTCATCATCACTCTGCAGAACAAATGAACACCCTCAATAGATTGCCCATCCAACTGTGCAACCTAGTCTAGGCAAGGGGAATTTTTTCATCCACTTCTTTTATCCTGTTTGGATGAATCTTGATATGAATCTTGACGGTGAAGAACTGCATTGGGTCTGGAGGACCTCACTATTGACAGAGAAAGCTATTCTCATGGGGAAATTGCAAAACATTTCCAGCATTCCCAAATTGCTGGAACAAAGTCTTTCTCTCTCTTTTTTAAATATCAACCAACATTCCTGTTTTGGCTATTATTCATAAAACTTATATAAGAAAATCTGAGGGATCCTAAATCTAGGAGAGTCAAAAGGCAACAGACACATGGTTAGTAGGGAGCAGCAAGTATGACTATAGCACATGAAAGGTGTAATCCCCCTCCCAAAAAACCCAAACAGAATTGGAAGGAGGGAAAGCCTACTCATGGAGTAATCAAGTCATCAAAACACATACCACCTGCTCCCTTTATTCCAGGTACTACCCAAGAACAAATGCTAATAGCCAAACAGACCAAGCACCATATTGGACCTCTCAAAGGAGGATGTCCATCCTCTGGAGCAACATGAAGACTGAGGGGATGACAAGGATTCCATGTTTATGGCATGAGAATATGCAGATTGTGATGGTCACCAGTGGAGAAAGACCAGAGATTAAGGATCCATTAAAATGGTGATTATTTCATACCAGTGATATGAATTGAGCTTATAATTCATTGAAATGCCAAGGTATTTTCTTGGGAATTTTTGTCTAGACACACCGTCCCTCACCTCATTTTGCAGCTAATTCCTCTAAACCAAGTGTAAGACTTTAGAATTATTAGCTATCCTCATTTGTCCTTGTTTATCTTCAGTTGCTCACTCATGTCTAACTCTTTGTGACCCCATGGACCTTAGCACTGTCCATAGGAGTTTCTTGGCAAAGATCCTAGAGTAGTTTTCTATTTTCTTCTCCAAGTTTCAGTGACTTACCCAGGGTCACATAGCTAGAAAGTATCTGAGAGCAGAGTTTAACTCATCTTCCTGATTCCAGAGCCAGTACCCTAGCCATTGTACCTGTCCCCATTACATTATATTACATTTGGTTCATCGTTCTAACTAGACTAAATGTTAGTTTGTTTGCTTGGATCCAAAGGGAAGAAGTATGGCATTGGAGAGAGATCGTTATTGCCAACAGAGGACCAGAGTTCAAATTGCTTCTCTGATGATTACTAGCTGTGTAACCTTATTCAAATCACTATATTTCATTTGTAAAAGCCTCAGTTTCCCCAAATGTTAAAGGAGGGAATTGGCCTCGATGGTCTCTGAAGTTCTTTCCAACTCAATCTATGACTGAAAGGTCTCTGGGTCATGGGATTTGGATAAACAGAGCATCTGGGTGGGAAACATGGAAAAAACAAATTTAGGTTAAGTGAGGGTTAAGATTGAAGTTAGCTCTCAGTTTCAGCTTGTGAAGTGGGGCTCCCCCTTCCTTCTCACCCCCAAATATATTTTTTCCTGATTGACACAAGAACAATAATTTAATTCCTCACTTGAAAAACCTCCCTTTGGAAAATGACTAATCCTTTTGTAAAATGTCCCAGGATGGCCCTCTAAGACAAAAAGAAATTCTGATCAATGAATGCATCTGTAACATTTCTTCCCTTCATTTTCTGTCTCAGAACAGTGCTACCCGCCAAACCCTGTGGAAAACTGTGATTACCAACAGTCTGGCAGGAAAATAAGCTAGAGTAATTAAAGCAGATCTCATTTGCTAAGGCACTGTAGCCTGAACCAGTGCAGTCATCCGCTGTGACAACGGCGCTCGAGCTCTTCATAAGCCCATTGTCAGAGGAGCAGCCCCCCCAACAACCCCCCACCTTGGGTAGCATGCCTTTACCTGCAAAGCAGAGAAGAAGCCGCAGTCACCTGGACGCCTCTGGGCTCCCACTGCTTCTGGATTCATGGCAAGCATCAGGGCCAGAGACTGCTCTTCCCTAGATGTCCATTCTCAGACTGAAGAGCCGCAGAGACCCGTGGGATCTCTGGAGGCTTCCACAGGTCCTCCGGGCCTCAGTTACCTCATCTAGGACATGAGAGGCTTGGGAGCCCCTGGACTAGAAGATGACCCCCAAGGTCCCTCCTCAAGCGGTGAAGCCAAAGCCTGCCCTGCTGGGTATGAGTATAGGAACAATGGAAAATAAGCTTTGATGAAGGCTCGATTCCTTTTTCCCCCTCTTGCTAAAGGGCAGAGAGGGCCTTGAAGTGAGGAGACCCTTCATTCCTGGCCGGCCTCAAATGCCTAAAGGCTGGCGAGAATAATAGAAAGGGAGGCCCTTATATACCCCTGAAATCTGGAGCCTTGCTCTTAAGGAGCTCTTTGATAAGATCTATTTAATATGACTGCATTCAATTGACTTGGAGCAAATTACCTCACTTCCAGGTGCCTCCATTTATCACCTGTAAAATGGGGGAATTGGGTGAGTTTGTCTCCGAGGTCTCTCCTAGCTCTGACTTTCTAGGGTCCTAGAATACATTTCATGCTTGGAAAAAGGGGCAGTTATAAATTCTCAACATTTCTTATCCCTGGCACCAAAATTAGCCACAGAAAGGCAGGGTGCTTTGTAGAGATTGGCCATCAGCAGTAAAAGTTTCCTAAGTTCCCATAATGCCTAGAGACAAGGATGACTCCTAGCTGCAGTTCTTAGAGGCTTTGATAGAGATTTGAAGAGGGATCCGGCTTACCTGTTTCATTTCAGCAGACACCCTTGACCCCAGGCTTTGGATAGGTGGTCCTTGAGTGAATCCGAATTTCGGCTTTAGGTAGACCTAGGTGGAAAGCCCTTTGCCATCCTGTGCAAATCCTCCCTCCTCTTTGGCAGGATCATGGCTTATCTCTGAACAGCACCGGGCTGACCTTTGCCTCTTCCACTTAATTCTGGCTCTCTCCCTCCGGATGGGTTTATCAAAATCATACTCAGAAGATGAAGGGCTGCAACAAACACAGCTCCTTTGCTTACACATTTGGTATCACAGACAGAAAATGAGTTCCAAAGCAATTTGGAAACTTGAGCCACCTCATTTCCAGTTTCAAATAACCTCCTTTGAAACGGTGAAATGCAACCACCTTTCACTCATTATTTGGGAACTGGGGGTGGATGGGGAGTTTTCCTTTACAGGATTATTGCTGATGTTTTTAGAAGTTTTATTTCTTTGAAAAGTCTTCACAGGGAGTCAAAACAAATAAGGGTGCCCCATTTTTTTCTGCAGAGAAACTTCAAGTCCGTAGGGGCTTTAAAAATAACTTGGTATTTTGAAGGCAGCATCTTACTCGATATTAAGTGCACTCTCCTCAAACACAAGTGTTCATGAAGTTAAATGAACTGTTAACAAGCATTTGAAACAGAATAATTTATGCTAATTCATAAAAATTTCGGCTTGAAACTTGATTATTTTTACCTCACAAATTGCTGCCCTTTTCGATGAGTGGCTCAGAACTCACCCCACGGTGATTCAGCATTAATCAATCAATCAATCAATCAACTCGGATTTTTATTAGCTACCTCCAATGTGCCAAGGACTGAGGGCTGAGGGTGCCAAGAGTGCTAAGACAAAATGATCCAGGAGATTATATCCTCCTGAGAGGGGAATTTAGGAAATGAGGGAACATTGGCACCTGGGGAGATGGGGGGAGGTTTGCTGAAGGACTCCACCAACAAGCTTAACCTTGAAGGAAGCTCGGAATTCTCATGGGTGGAGGGGAAGAGGGGCCCCCTTCTGAACATGGGACCATTCAATACAAAGGCATTAAGGTGGTCGTTCAGTCATCTTCAGTTATAGCTGTCTCTGTGACCCCTTGGCAAAGATACTGGAATGTCCAGCTCATCTTAACAGATGAGGAAACTGAGGTAAACAGGGTCAAGTGGCTTGCCCAGGGGCAAACAAAGGTAGGAGATGAGATTCAATTTAGCAATAGGATGAAGGGAGTCAAATGAAGTAAGGTGCAAAGTTAGACTGGAGATGGATTGTGAAAGGAAGCCTGTTTTTTTATTCTGAAAGCAGTTAGGAGACAGAGAAGGTTTTGAGCAGATAAGTAACCTCAGACTAAGATGCCGGAAGATGCTTTTTAAGTTGGCTGCAGCCCTGGCTGGCAGCTCATCACCCAGCTTTCTTCAGTGGTCAAAGTGAACAGTCTATTCTTTGGCTTCATCCTTGTCTGTCTGTCTGTCTGTCTGTCTCTCTTCTCTCTCCCTTCTCTCTCCCTCCCTCCCTCCAGCATCTGGCTCAAGGCCTTCTAATCCTCAGTCTGTATTTTCATGGCTCTGCTCGCTCCAGGTTCTCCTCTGTTCTTGACTAATCTCTGTCTCTTTTTATCTCCTTCCAGGTCACAGCTATCACTTGAGTCTTTTCCTGAATCCTGTTTTCTTTGCTCTGCATGCACTCTCTTTTGGTGATTTCCTCATTAGCTCTTAAGCTTCCAATGAGCTGTGTACAAGGAACCCCCAGATCTCTACATCCTACTCTGGCCTCTCTCCTGAGCTCATTTCACATCATCCATCCCTCCATGGCCTTTCAGATCCAGTGACCCATGGACATCTCAGACTCAACAATATCAAACCAGAGTTCTTTATTTTTCTCCTACCCCTGTTTTGGATTTTCCTCTACTGTCCTCCCCAGTCACTCAGATTTGCCAAGTCATGGTCATCCTTCACTCCTCATCTTCACTCCTCATGGACTCTCACTCTACAGGTTCTATCTATTGCCTTGCCTTCCCAGAATTTCATTCCGAGTCCCCTTCTCACCATCGTCTCTTGTCCAGATTATGCAGAGCTTTCTACCTGCAGGTCTTTGTTCACTCCAGTTCATCCTCCATCCGAGGACTGATTGTCCTAAAGCTTAGCCCCAGTTACCAGTACTTTTTCCTCTAAGGTCAATGTGTATCTATTCAGTATGTGCTTTGTACGTACATGTCCCTGTTGTCTCCTCCATTAGAATATAAGCTCCTTGAGGGCAGGGGCTACTTTTATCTTTTCTTGGTAAACATAGTGTTTAGTACAGGGCCTTGTGTGTAGTCAGTGCTTGACACTTTCTTGTGTGATCTAGTCTGATCTTTTTCTTACACAATAAAGAGACTAAGGTGGAGCCAGGAAGTGATCTGTACAAGGTCATACAGGTGCCAAGAAGGAGGTCTTCTCTCAATAGCGTTCTTTCTTTTCAGATTCTAGGGAAAGTCATTTGGCAGATGTGTAGAGGATGGACAGGAGGGAGGTTTGAGTCAAGGAGCCAATTAGGAGTTGATTGAAAAGTGCAGAAGGTCCAAATTAGGGTGATGCTCTGATAAGTGGAGAGAAGCGGAAGTATATGAAACAGGTGAGAACTAACCAGATTGGGAAACTGATGGACTTTGGGGTGAAGGTGAAGTAGTTTGGGCACAGAGATATCATGCTCCCATATTTTCGTACTGCACCTCCTGCTGGTGGGACAAACACCAGCAAAGTCTGTTCTTTGTCCCTCTCTTCTTCCCCTTCCACATCCTCCCTATCCTCCCCCACCTCTCTCCTCATCCTTCCCTTTCTTGCTCCTCTTCCTCCACCTCTTCCCTCTCTTTTCTCTCCTCCACCCCATTCCCTCTCCATTTTCTCCTTTCTTTCTTCTTCCCCTGCTCTCCATTCTTCTCCTTCCCCCTTCCCTTCCTCCCTCTTCCTCCCCTCTCATTTCCTCCTCCCCCTCTTCCTGCTCTCCATCCTTCTCCTCCGACCCTTTCTTCTCCTTCTCTCCCTGTTTCCAGGGGGATCACCCAGAGCTCCTAACCCAAGGCTCTGTGTCAGAACAATAGAAGCCATTTTCTTTCCTGTCTTGGGCCCCTGAAAGTTTCAGAAATCTCCTTTTCCCAGAACAGTGATTGGTCATTGGTCCCACTTGCTCCATGCTATTTAGACATTTGAGAGACTTAACATCTGAATGTTGTCAATGGACAAGTCACTACAACAAATGGGAGTTGAACTTGGAGTCTGAAAGGGCTGGGGTTCAAATTCTGCTTCTGACAACTCCTTAGCCCGGCTCTCATCAAATCCTTCATTTCCTCTGTTAAATGGGAGTAGAACACTTGCTCCACAGATTCCCAACTCTGCTGTAAGGAAAGCCTTTTGAAAACCACAGAAACGGGGCCGCTAGGTGGGGTAGTGGATAGAGCACCGGCCCTGGAGTCAGGAGTACCTGGGCTCAAATCCAGTCTCAGACACTTAATAATGACCTAGCCGTGTGGCCTTGGGCAAGCCACTTAACCCCATCTGCCTTGCAAAAAAAAAAAAACCCTAAATAAATAATAATAAAAAAGAAAACCATAGAAACATGACTTATTATATGTTAAATGATTATTACCGTCTTCACTCTATTCCCTCCTGGAGGCTAGAATGGTCTTTTGTTTCTCTTGCATCCTCCCACTGTGCCTGCCTGGGCAAACAGCAGGATCCTAGAATATTAAAGCTGGAAGAGGTCTTAGAGATAAATCCAGTACAATTGCCTGATTTTACAGATGAAACTGGGGCCCAGAGAGGGCCCAAGGTCCTGTGGCTTTACAAGAAAGAGCTGGGAGATGAATCCAGGTCCTCTGACCCCAGCCCCACGGTCTCTGTCCAAAAGGTCAGTGTGGACCCTCACCTGAAGCCTGTTTTGGAACACAGGATGACAAGGAGCCCCTAGGCTACTTTCCCTACAGCTCGACTTCCCCCTTCAATACAACCTCCACAGGGCCTGGCTGACCCAAGGCAGCTTTGTTTCTACTGACTGGACTATTTTTAGTCTGAAAAACTTAGGTTTCCATGTATCTTAAAATTTCATTTGTTTGAAAAAAATGCCAAGGCAGAGATGGTCAGGAGGCCTCCGGGTACTAGGGACCTTTGCCAGAGGGTCCTCTGAGATCTGATGAATGCTCTGCTCTTTGGGGAGACTGAGCTGAGAGCTTGCCCGAAGGCAAGCACACAATGGGGCAGGGATCTCAAAGCCCCTTATGGCAATTGGCCTTCCTAAAGGGATGGTGTATAATCTTTTGTCCCAATGAACACTAAATGGGCTAACAAGCTTTAGTTTAGGGAAGCAAAGAAGAGAGTTTTGACTTGTTCTGTTTGGCAAAATAGGAAGAATGGATTTAAGCTGCAAGAGGCCGATTTAGGCTAAAATATAGGGAAAATTGTTTTTCTGTATCTGATCAGAAACATCCCTGTATCACTTCTCGGGATCCAATGAACATCCCCATGCCTTATGTCAAGTCGTCATGCCCTGATATGGACCAGAACCATCTAGTCACTGAGGTCCACCGAGTGTGGGGATACCAATGTTGTCCAAGTACTGAGCAAACTTCCCCAAGGCCTCCCCAATCCCTCCTTGCTCATTGCCCTCCTCCTTCCTGGCTTGCCTTGCCCCTTAGACGTTCTTCCTTAACCTTGCTCCCTTGCTAATTTCCTTGGGACTCAGCTCCCTTGAAGGAGCGGCCTAAGTGTATTTGTCCACAAAGTTCTGGGTCATTGTCCATGAACTCTTCACTGTGCTCAACCTGAAACCAAATTTCAACACGTATATGTGTGTGTGGATGTATTCCTATATTACATATATATTATATTATATAAATATGTACAAAAATCATGTCAAACATCTCTATATTAGTCATCTCATGAAAAAAGAATCAGAACAAAAGGGGAAAAATCACAAGAATGAGGAAAAAAAAGGAAAAAAATGTCTGACTCGATCTCCATTCAGACTACCTTAGTTCTTTTTCTGAATGTGGATGGCATTTCCATCCCCAGTCTATTAGAATTGTCCATGATCATTGTCCTACTGAGAGGAGCTAAGTCCATCCATCAGTGTGGATCATCATGCCACTACTACTGGCTCTGCCCATATCACTCAAGCATCCATTCATGTAAGTCCAGGTTTTTCTGATATCTGTCCCAACAGTGGCATTGTGAAACAGTCACACCTCAAACTGGAGCAAGTTTGGAGTTTGAGACCATAGGGCTGAAGCAGAGGGTCACAGTTGCACGACCACTAGGAACTCAGATTATGCAACCCAATTTCTCTTTTATAGGCTAGGAAACAGAGGAAGGGCACTGGTATAATTCCTGTAGTTCAGCACCTGGGCTGTCTTTGGGAAGAGGGACTGGATTTACTCCACTTTGCTCCAAAAGCTTGGCTAGGCAGAATTCCCAGAACTTACAAAGAGGCATATTTAGGCTTGAATCCCAACAATTAGCCCGTCCTGGATCGCTGCCTCCAGAGGTGTGGAGCTGCCCCACTTTGGAGTCTTCTAGAGAAGACCAGATGACCACTTACTGGGAACAGCAAGGAGATGGTCTTGCCCAGGACAGGTGTTCTCTGGGGTCTCTCTCTGGAATTCAAAGTCTCTTCATTTGTGCTTTTCTCTATCCCCGGGGTAAAAGCAAATGTCCATAGGATTCTGAGGCATTGGGGACCTAGTAGCAATATCACTGAGAGAAATGAACTGTGGGAAAATCCCTTGACATCCTGGTGAGCAGGAAGAATCAAGATATAACCCTAAAGTTTAGAATGGCTTAGCAAGGAAATCTTAGTGACTGATTGGACATGAAAATGAAATAGCAGGATCAAAGAGAGGATATCCAGTTTGACGAGAAAGGAAGGAGCCCAGGGTGGGAAGAATTAACCTCAAATTAGAAAGTTTCCCAAGGTGGGCAGTGATTTACACAGCAAGGAAAGAGAATTTGCATTTTATCTTGAGTAGAAGCAAGTCTCTGAAGTCTAATTATAAATATCCCCCTAAACTCAAAAAAAAAAAACTAGAAAAGGTGAAACTGTTCAAAGAAAATAGAATCAAATGTAGAGCACCGCATCTCTGGAAATAGATGTTAATTAAAAGCATCAACATAAAGGGAAGGTCTAGGAGGGAAAGCTGAGAAGGAAACAATTGTAGGCAAGTCAATGCAACAAATATTTAAATGCCACATGTTCAAGTCTGAGCCCCAGGAAAACAAAGAGGGGAAAAAGGAAATTCAGATCTGTATTTGTCCTCAAGTAACTGATGGTCCCTAAAGAGCTTATGGGGGAAGGTCTTGCAGAGAAGCATGTGTTCTGGTGGTGGTAATATGATGTGAAAGAAAGTTCCAATATGTTCCAGAAAAACTGGAGAAAGGAATGATCATTTTCAGGTGTGGTAGGAAGACCTCATGGAAGAGGCAGAACATAAGCAGAAGGTCTTGAGGAAACAGAGAACTCAACAGAAAGATCTGGGGGAGCCCTTTTATGTCTTAGGGAGCAGCTTCTGCAATTGACAGAGACCACTGCTCCATGCTTCACCTCAATCCACTGAAGCACAAAAATGTGGGGGTGCTTTTTGTTGAGACATGAGTCTGGATCCATTCAACAAGTCCTATAGATAACACCTCTGGCTGACATACTTCCAAAGGATGCCTTGTCATTGAATCATAGAAACACCATGCTCTCCAATGAATCAAAATTGTAGGTGACCCAGAAGAAAATGGAGACATACCTGGTGGCCATGGGGAGAAGTGCTATGAAAGTTATCATCCAAGATTGGAAAGGAGGGATAAGATAGTCACATATCAAGAGCAAGAGACCATGATTGCACAGCACTGTTCCCGAAGAATATTAAAAAACCCAGAGGCAAATCTCCAGGACTTTGGCAGATTTTCTATGGAAATAATGGAAAGATATGGACAGAATTCCCATAGGACAACTAAGTATAAATGTATTATAATCTGACCCTTTGGAGCAAGGGCTCACATCCATTTGATCAAAGGTCACTATAATAATAATAATGTGTTTATAGAAATGAAACAAGGAATGTATTTATTGGGATAAAGTCTTTCACTTACACCAGAACCTTCGGAGCTAGGATGATCCATTGGTTTGAGTGATTATTTCAAGACAAAGTTGCAGTACCAACAGAGAGAGGTAATGTAAAGCATCTATCTCCAAGTGTGGGCTCCCTTTCCTGGTCCCTTTTGTCCCCCAAGTTAGAGGATCCAGTCGGGAGAGAAGTCCCTAGTCCACTGAATAATCATAACCATTGGGTGCAGTGGCTCTTATTCCTGTGGTTTCTGAACTACTAGAAAGGTCTAGCACCCTGCCTGGAGTTGATCTGCTCCTAGAGCAATGGGCGTCATTTCTGCCCAGCGGATTCCCTGCTTCCCCAGCTGACCATGAGTGACCACAGAATCCCTCTCCTCCATCTGCTTCACCTCTCAATAGAATAAGGAGAGTCTAGTACATGGGGAGAAAGGAATCCCAACCTTTTATCTCCAAAGTGAGAGAGTAGATGGAGGAGGAGGGAAGGTCCCCACAAGCGATGAGAGCTGATGCATGTCTGGATTTTGTTTTTACTGTGCCTTTATTAATCAAATTAGATGGTTTGACTATAAACTTTAGGTGTAAATAATTTATAAGCCACATGAAGTGTTTAAGTAGAAGCAGAGATTGTTGGAGAAAGGAGGGAGCTAATGAGAAAAACTTGCCCAAGTCCTTGGGTCCTGATGATGATGTTAAAGTGACCTTGAATCCTGGAGATCTTGGGATGTGGAGGGCAGATCCCAAGAAGTTGGAAGGGTGTTCAGGGTGGGTAGTTGTGTGGTTTTCCAGGACCAGGCTAGCTGTGCCAGGTACTGTGCCAAGCTCTCAGTATCTCATTTGATCCTCTCAATAAGCCTTCAAGGAAGATGCCCTTATTATGCCCATTTTACAGAGAAGGACATTGAGGCTAACAGCAGCTAGTGAATGTCTGAGCTCATGGGATTCTACCTCCCCACTGGGCAATCAGCTGCCTCAGCTACCAGGTATGACCAGCCCAGGAGGCAGAAGAGAGTCAGATGTGGGACAGCAAGTGGGTCCGTTGTTCTGTGGCAGGGAGTGAGGGAGGGGATGATGTGCAATTAGTTTGGAAGGGTAAGCTGAAGGCAAATTAGGAAGGGTTTTAAAGGAACTTTAAAAGGGTTTCTTCCCCTTCTCCCCTCTAGAAGTATGTTGGCAAATGGTTTAACAATCAGCTCTCCAGAAAAAAAAAATTCATGCACACTTTTAAACTTAAGCTGCATTTCCTGTATCACTTCTCAAGTCCAGCATCAACAAACATAAATCAAACCCTGATTTGTAGGACTGGTATAAAGGCTACACTGAAATTTTAACAACCTAACAGGCCTGGAGCCCATCCCAGCATCCCAGGACACGATTAACCCTGTGGTCTTTTTCTTTTTAGGTTTGCTGAGGTCAGGAGGCAAGGATTAGTCTGGTAAGGTCCTTCTTGGCCATGCCCATCCCAGGCTGGCTACCAATGCTCTGAGTCTGACTTCTTTTTTTGAAGTAATAACATTCTGAAGTCAAGTTAAAAGTAAATTGATATAGTGTAATCCTTTAAAAACGCGTTTGAAGTAGAAATGCACACAAAGCAGAGAAAACCCCAAGCAACAGAAAAGCCAGCTGGAATGTAAACTGATAAAATCCTGATATCAAAGAACTAAGACGATACAACTCAAGACAAATTAAAAAGATAAAATCTTCCACTGAGGAACAATCTGAAAAGTGGTCAAGCAATGAAATTTGAAAATACTCCCAAGGCCAGATGGTAAAAAAGAAGAAAATAAACAACAAAAATAATTAAAGAAGCTCAGATTCAGGGTGATGGAAGCTGGGGAACTGAGAGTGGAAGGACATAATTCTGAATTTAGAAGCCAGGAGTTCTGGGTTTGAATGCTGCTCAATGGGTGTTACCCTTTTTTGGGCTTCAATTTCCTTTTCTGGCAAATGAGGAGGTTCTACAAGGTGGTCTCTGCTTGGACTTTGGTAGGTCTTTGGATTTCCAAGTGTGGGAGGTCTTTATGAACTGGTGCTTCAGAAGGGGCTTGGTCAGAGACAGAAACCGTAGGTTGGAAAAGAAACCTGGGGTTTTGCCTGAGGCCTGGATCCCAGCAGAGATAATTCTCCTGTTTTGGAGCCTGGGACTGCTGGGATCCAGAATCTTTCACTTTCTGACAAGGGCCACTATGGAGTCAAGCCCCAAGCGGCCTCTCTTCCTTCCACCCAGTCCTAAGCTTGATGAGCATCTTCATATTAAGAAATATCACTGACTCTCAGAAGCCCCCTGGGCAGAATTTCCAGGATGTTGGATCTAGCAGGGTCTTCCAGGTTATGGAGAAGGGAACAAATAGATTGTCTTCTAGGGATTCTGCATGAGCTCTCATTCACTCTACCGAACAGCTCCTGCTGGTGACCAGTAGGTCCAACCAGCCAAGGTCTAGAGTGTGACCCTGAAGCTAAGAAATTGAATACAAAACTAGGCTGGAATATTGGCATCTGGATCTGGATTCCAGTGGAGACTGTCTAATCTAATCCCTTGTTTGACAGGTGAGGAAAGTGAGGCAAAGGTTCGAGACATTGTAGGGGAATGTTTTAAGGTCAGACAGTGCTTGAGGTCTTTCCTAAACTCTAAGATTCTGTGGTTCTGGAACTCGATGACTTCCAAGGTCTCTTCAAGCTTGAAATTTCTGACCCTCCATACCTTGGAACAGGAAAAAGTGAGGAAGACACAGGCAGAGAAGCTTCTATCTTCAATGCCTAGAACTTCCTGATCCCCAGCAATCCTTTCCAGCTGTTTTCTGGTTTGGGGCCTTAGTCTACTCTTTAGAGAAGACTTTGTTCTTGTTGATTTTCCTAACTTGACTTGGTTTCTCTTGCTACCATGAACTCTTGGGCTCATCCTTTCTTGCTTGTTTAAAATATGGTTTAATGGCTTTAAACTGGTTCTAATCTATGAGTCCAAACTGATTTAGAAGTAGGCAATGAACATTAAATGACACTGGATCTACACCTTGGGAAGGTCACAGGCCCTCCCCATAGAAGAGGCAGGGTAGAACAGGGTCAAATGTACTGAGATGAGGAGGACCCTCCTTCTGAATCTTATCTCCAACATTTCACTGACCATGTGACCATGCCAAATCATTGAATGATGATGAATGCTAGCCTTTCTACAGCACTTTAAAATTTGCAAAGAGTCTGACTAATATCTCTTTTGATCCTCAACACTACTCCATTTTAGAGATATTAGCCCCATTTTAAAGATAATGGTGACAATGGTTAACAATTCAAGTGGTTAAGTGACTCACCCAAGGATAGCCATGGAGGCAATGTATGAGACCATATCTGAACTCATTTGAACATATTTGATGCAAGTTAGGAGAGGAGGGGATGGTCAACAATGTTGAATGTCCTTGAAGGTCAGGAGAAGGATGGACACGGATCCACATCAAGGTGATTGGGTAGCAAGTTTATTAGTGAATTTGTTAAGAAAACATTTGAGTGGGATGCTCAGACTTGTTTTCCAGACTGCAGGGGGCTAAGGAAGAATCAGTGAGAAATGGAAGTAGTGGTGAGAAATCAAAGATATGGGATGTAGGCCACCTTCCAAGAAGTCTAGCAGTAGGGGTTGGCTAGGTAGCACAGTGGATAGAGCACCGGCCCTGGAGTCAGGAGTACCTGAGTTCAAATCTGGCCTCAGACACTTAATAATGACCTAGCTGTATGGCCTTGGGTAAGCCATTTAACCCCATTGCCTTGCAAAAACCTAAAAAAAAACCCACAGAAGTCTAGCAGTGATAGGAAAGAAAGACATGGGGGGAATCACTTAAGGGTATAGTAAGATCTAGGGAAAGCATTTATTTTTCAGGACAGGAGAGATATTTTCAGACTAAGGAGGAGTCAATAGAGCTTATTCTAGAAATTTGTAAGGTGGATGATAATTAAAATGCAAGTGTGATGTTGATCACATAGCAGGCCAGAAACCAGTTACTACAGTTGTAAGGTCCTTTGACTCAGCAGCACAGCAAGACAGTTCAATATGGCAGAAGACAGGAAGAGCAGATTGCTACAGGTCTGGTTGAATTTTAACATCTTTGGAAGACTTAGATACTATAATGTCAGAGAAGAAAAGGGTCATCTATGACTTCTCTTGTTTAATGATGGCCATTTCACTAACAAAGACGGGAAGACCAAGGAAAAATCTTACAATCTACTATTTATTCAGAAGTTTCATTGAAATCACCATTCTGTCTTTAATTAGACTATTTTGTTCTTTTCAGATTCCTGAAAAAAAGATGATTTAAAATAAGTTTATTTTCTTTGTGAAATATTCTCTAAACAATGCTTTTGTACATAGTAGGTGATTAAAGAATATTGATTGATAAGACTCTGAAACAGAAATTGGAATAGTTCTCTGTCCAATGATGAAGGCTTGTAGCTGATTGTAGGTATTGAATTGCATTAACATCCAGGACATAATGAAGCAATCTGTACTGTTTAATACTGTGGGGAATCCCTGGAAAAGGCATTGTTATGAGACTGGTCCTTTGGCATCTTTGGTGGATGAGACTGCACAAAGAATAGGAGTAGAATTCTAGGAGAGGGAAAATAATGGGAGAGGTCTGGGACTAGAATGAGACTGGATTAAAGAGGAGACATTGTGAGCTCATGGGAAGCTTTGGGGGTAAGCCTGAGTGTAGAGTCCTGAGGAAGAACCTTGATTTGTGGGAGGGAGAAAGGAGGGAAGATGAAGGTGGATCATGCCCCTAGCTGGGATAACAGAGTATGCTCATGGTGCCTCAGTCACTTGAGTGACTTCCCAGATTTGCACAGCACAACTCCAAGAATCTGCATGGTGAAAGTGAATGAGCAAGTTGAGGAAGGAAGAGCTGGAGAATGACGGGGATCAGTCAGCATCCAACACGCCCGCGTTGGTCCATGACACAGATCATTATTTTGCATTTTTGTTTCCTGTCTAATATTAGAAAACCAGGATAGATGATCAAGGATTCTTGCTGAGGAGCCACACATATGTCTACAATGAAATCATATGGAAAAGTAATGAAGAAGAACCCAGGACCGAGCATGAAGGGAAATGACGGCAGCACTGGGTGACATTAGCAAGGTCAGTTACCAAAAAAAATATATTTTTTAAAATAATGTTTTATTCTTGGGAGTCAGTGACACATTTATGACATCTACATCAAGAAAATAATGATTGTTGCGAGTAAAAAAAGATAGTTGTGGAGTAAAAAATTAGGGAATAAAAAGTTAGTCTCTATATTTTGTTAACATTGAAAACCATTTTTCATTTTTTCAGAAGTTCAAAATTCTTTAAAAAAGTGATATTATTTATACACTTTTATAAGTGAACACATTGGGAATCACTGTCAGATACGAGAGGAGCAGGCACTGTACGCATTAAAAACATTCGAAGATCCATCATATATATACACATTTCTGTACAGAATGGAGACACAGGATGAAAAGATTTCTTCTAATCAAATCTACTTATGTTATTCTGCTTTTTCTTTTTTTTTTAAAAAAGAAAAACTTCATCTTCCTGTAGTCCATATTGATTTTCCCAAAATGATCCAGTAAGTTCTAATGATGTTTGTTCCCTTCCCCCCTTATAAATTAGTATCTGTTCAGTAGCTGAGAGAGATCCTATTTAAATTATATATCAGAATGAATGAGGGAGCTGCTGTGAAAGGGGAGGAGCTTGATATGTTGATGCAATTAAAATATAGTCAGTTGATAAGAAACCATCTCACCTGGAGCAAAAAAAAAAGAAAAGAAAAGACTTTCTTTCTTTCTTTCTTTCTTTCTTTCTTTCTTTCTTTCTTTCTTTCTTTCTTTCTTTCTTTCTTTCTTTCTTTCTTTCTTTTTAAATTGGCCCTCAGTCTACTGGAATTTGGGCTGTGAGCCCAGGGTCCAACTTCAGAGAAGCTGCTGCTTCCTTAGGAGCCTTAGTCAACTGGATGATCTCTAAGGGCTCTAAGTCCTATGATTCTGTCAATGAAGTCTTCCCTTTGGGAGCTGGGTGGTCCCTGCCCAAGCTAGATCCTGCAGAACTACAGTTGGGCACCTTCATGGGGGTCAATCTGGCCTGTCTGCTAAATGAATCATGGCGGGACATTTGGGGAAGACCTCCCTGGCCACATGGATGTCCTCAGCCACTGACCAGACCCAGGCTTTGCCCTGTGGCCCCAACTGGGACCACAACTTGAGAGCCACTTTTGTTTGGTTTTGACTAAGAAGATGCTCCATGGTTAGCCAGGAATTCTTTTCGGTTAGAACATCTGTACTAAACGTTAAACACGGCAGCCCAGATGAGGTAAACAGCGGACTTCAAACCTATTCAGGGAGAGGAAATGTTACAGAGAGCTTTGGAGACAGCTGCTCACGCTCACTGGACGATCCCGGAATCCACCGAAGTCTGCTTGCGTGTGGTCTTTGGAGGTGGTGGGGGTGGGGTCTTACTTGGCAACGGAGGAGGCAGGTTCTAGAAAGAAAGGAAGAGAGCTGTCAATGCAGTTCAAGCCAACAGAAGGCCAGATGCTGAAGAGGAATGCTAAAAACAAAACCTTCTCTGCCCTCAAGGAGTTGACATCCTACCTGGAGAAAACCACATGTCAACGGATCTTTAAAATTTAACAGAGGTCAAGTCAATCAAGTTTAGGAGGATCTTATTATGGGAAGGCAGTTGGGTAGGCCTGGCTCAGAGACCCAAGTTCAAATCCAGTGAGCTACAGAAGGAAACAGCAAAGTGTCTTTGCCTAGAAAACTCCAAATGGGATGGCAAAGTCAGATGTGATGGAACAAGTGACATGATGATCCTCTGGGAAGAATGAAATGCTGAACTAGGCAAACTATCAGACCAGGGGTCCAGATTAACCCTGCCCCTCTCACACACACACACACACACACACACACACACACACACACAGAGTGTTCCACATTTTGAGGTTATATAGGTTATATGATGATTTAGGGTCTGGATTCATCCTGTGTTTGGAACCCCCCCCCTCCCGATTGTCCTATGGCAATAAATGTCTTTGATGGGTCAAAAATGTTGATAATAGGCTACCATGGGTGTTTCTTGAATGTCACTCATTCTTTACCAATTCTCTTGAGGAATTCTTGGGACCAGTGGTCACTAGGGGGGCTGAGTGGGTCCATGGCCTAGGACAGACTGTAAGCTCTCTGAAGGCAGGGATCTTTCTTTGCCTTCCTAGTGTCTTACACACAGTATTTCGTTACAGAATTTAGCTTCCTCATTTAGTCTGAACTTCAATTTTTGCCAGACAGCCCCGGCTTTGTTGTCCAATTGAGTTTATCTGATACAAGACTTAAATTCAATTTAAACTTCAGTTTAAATTAAGGGTGTAAGAAAGGTCACTGAAAGTATGGGCAGAAGCATACTATTTTTACTTTTAAAAACTTGTTTCATGTTTTTTTCTTTCTCGTGATGTTTCCCCCTTAGTTCTGATTCTTCTTTCATAAAATGATTACTAAGAAATATATTAAACATGATTGTAGATTTATAACCTGTATCAGATTACTTGCTATCATGTGGCAAAGGGTGATAGGAAAATAAAGAATTAAAAAGTGCACAAAGCAATCAATATTGAAAACTATCATGTTTTGCACAGAAGTGGAAAAATAAAATAAAATTAAAAAAAATTAAAACAGCAATTTTGGTCAAGAAATTCACAAGAAAAAAGAATTCCAAATACTTTAAAGGCAATCATTGCTGGGAATCCAAGGAGACTACTC
Organism: Macrotis lagotis; assembly: GCF_037893015.1. Taxonomy (NCBI): domain Eukaryota; kingdom Metazoa; phylum Chordata; class Mammalia; order Peramelemorphia; family Peramelidae; genus Macrotis; species Macrotis lagotis. The sequence goes on from NC_133661.1 coordinate 8,002,539, forward strand.
TCTTCTATTTAAGTCGCTCTCTCTCTGTCTGTCCTCCTCCTCATTTAGCAGAGTCCTCTAGAACTTCTGTGGCCTAATACCATGGTGTGCCTACTGGAAGGCATGGTGATGGGGGGCTTCTGCTAAGATAGCACTCCTCCTCTAGTCTGCATGAAGGGAGGGTCCACGACAGTCGCCTCTCTTTTGGTCCTGAGATAGAGCTGGATTCTCCCTCTCCTATACATAGTGTGTGCCCCTCTTCAATGGGATCGGAACAGTCAGAACCTGCAGGATCGTTCAAAAGGGAAGTTTTCTTGTCCTAAATCATGCCTTGGGTCCTAGAGAAGCCTGCACCACCATGCTGCCTCGGGTCCAGGAGGAAAAGAAGAAAGGGCAGATTCCCCTTGGGGCTCTGGGCTTTGTTTTAAGTGAAACACTGTGGTTCCAGGGTTCAGGGGAAGGCTGTGGGAGCTTCCTCCTTCTCTCAACAACTTGGAATTGGGATTTCCTTCCTCCCTCCTTCCTTCCCTTTTTTCTTTCTTTCTCCTTCCTTCCTTCCTTCCTTCCTTCCTTCCTTCCTTCCTTCCTTCCTTCCTTCCTTCCTTCCTTCCTTTGCTTTTTCTCTTTCCTTTCTCTCTTTTTCTTTCTCTTTCTCTCTTTCTTTCTCCCCCCTCCCTCCCATGGGAAGGGATCCTTCATTTTTATATATGTGTGTGTATATATATATATATGTATATATATATATGTGCATACACACACACAACACACACACACACACATATATAATATATACAATTTCATAAAATATCACCTTTGGCTCTATATGTGGCTAAGTTGAAGTGTGTCTGGAGAAGACCTTGCCTCAAATCTCACCATTGATTCATTGTCCACTCAGCTGCCAAACACAGATCTGAGCCATCAATGCCTACCTCCATACAAGCCAGGGACTCCTTGTTTCCTCCAGATCAGAAGCAGAGTCCTCTGTTGGCTTCTAAAGCCTTCCCCACTGGTCCCTAGCCCACCTGTCCAGGCTCCCACTCTCCCACCCAGCCCACTGGCCACCCTTCCACAGGATGCTCCTTTTCTTGTACCTTTTCCCAGGCTGTCCCAAGGTCTGGGAGGCTCTCTCTCTCTCCTCATCCCTGGATTTCCTTCCAGACACAGCTCAATCCCACTTTCTAGACCAAGCCCTTCCATGAGAGACCATGTCAACTCAACATGACTTGTATGTAAATCTATCTTAGCATGTTTAGAATAGCAGCTCCCTGGGGTTGGGGATCACATTTTTGCCTCTGTGTTCACAGGACGAAGCATAGTGACTGACATAGTAGGAGATTAAGAAATGTTTATCAATTGATTACATGTAACTGACTGGACTGAACAGCAGTAACTCATCAGAACAATATTTATAGATTACAAGAAGCCCAGAAAAGAAGGCCATAAGAACATCTGGCATTTTAACAAAGATGTCTTCAGGGGTAGATTCTGAATCTTTTTAGGTTATAGATGAGAAAGCTCAAAGCTCATTGTTTTCACTAACTATATATATGTTATTATGGTTTATCTGCAAAAGCAGATCGGCATATTGAGAAATAATGAATTCTCACAAAAAGCCCTGTTTGAATATGAATAAAATTCCCTGGATTTTCTTGCCGACTTTCTCAAGCCCGCTGTCTTGGTGTCAGGCCCATTAAACAAAATAGGATTACGACAGTGAAAGAGGCTTCCCAGGGGATGATGGGGAGATGGGGCCACACTTTTCTGGATGACAAAGTCTGCCCAGAGCTGATGAGAGATGCTTCCCACTGGTTCCCCCCACCATCACGATCCAACGATCAATTAACACCCAACCGATCTGTGGAGCTGGAGCTGCCATTGGCTTTGGCTTCATAAATCAGACCTCAACAACAAGTACATTACCTGGAAGCTCTGGCATTCTGCAAGTCAATTAGGCCAGAACGAAACAACAAAGAGAGCTGGGTAATTAATATAATTGGATTTACAATTCCATTATCAGACGGTCTAAATTTAGCATGCTATTCACTCCGAGCACCAAGTGGGGCTACTTTTGAGGCATCCACCACACACCCAGAGTTGGTTTGACCAGGAACAAACCATCCTCGGCCCTCATCCTGGGTCCATGCCCTCAGCCAGAGCCATCCCCCAGGTCTGAGGTCACCACTGCTTTCTTTCACTTGGCGGCGTGATTCCCAACACCCAAGCCAACCTCATTCAATTTGAGCCTCAGTGCCTTCACTTTGGATTTTTGCTTCAACCAAAGATTAAAGTATTTTAAGAGAGGCTTGTGGTCTAAGGTGTGATGGATGTCTTGATGTTTCTGAAAGGCTTCCAAGGACACAGGGCACTGGACTGTTTCTGTTGCTGGACTGGAGGTAATGTAAGGAAAATAAAGAGGAAAACAGTGTCTGGAAAGGAAACGTTTCCAAATCCTGAGAGCTGTCCCAGAGAGGAAATGGTGGCAGCAGCAGGAAATGGGCCAGCTGGCCACTGGCCGGGTGATTCCTGTCAAGTCTAAGTCAGACCAGCTGCCCTCCGGATCAGAGATCTTTGGATTTCTCTAGCCCTTCCGGAACCTTCTCAGTCACTCCATCCATCCCAAGCACTTTACTATGTGATCCACTGGTGTCACAAAGATGGGGAAGCCTAGTCCCTCCCATCCAGGAGCTCCCACCTCAAGGAGGGAGACAATGAACACGTCAACATCTCCAAACAAGAGAGACACTGGGGGATGGGAGCTCTTCTTGGAGGGAAGAGGGGATTAGAACAGGTCTGTGAAGGAGACTAGGAAAGCCATAGGCTCAACAGTGGGGCCATGGTCTTCTTCTGGAGAGTAAGCTGGCTGCCTCAACAGCCCCCCTCCCTCATCCATCCATTCTAGGGCAGGGAGCTACAGACTGTCAGCTCCTGAAAGCAGGGACTGTTTTATTTCTGTCTTTGTATGTTCAGAGACAAATCTGAGGAATTCCTCATAGCAGGGGCTGAATAAACATTCATTTGATGTGGCTTAGTTTTTCCATACAGAAAAAGCTAGCAAAGGAAAAAGAACCTCTTCTCCATGTTCTAAAATGGGGGGGGTGTCCAATATCAAAATCCCTCAGTATAGAAGGAAAAAAAATCCTCTTAAACAACGTGACTTTATGTTGTTTCTTACGAAAGGAGCAATAACCCCCCCCACCCTCACCCCTGCCCCAGCCTAGTGAAAACCCGCAGCCTCTTCCTAGTGAAGCCTTCTCCATCTCTGAGCCTTGCCAAGAATCCAGTGACTATGTCATTATTTTATTGAGATTGAATAGCAAGAAATATGGCAAGTGGGGGGAAGTTGGACAGGAATATTTTACAGTTTGGAATGAACTGGCTCCATTTAATTGAATTGATTTCATGGAGAAGGGGAAAGAGAAAGCACTGAGGCTGGTCAGCTCAGGTCTAAGGTCCTTTGTATCTCTCATTCTCTCCTTGCCAGTCCTGCTTACCTGGGAACCCAAGCACCATCTGTCACCAGGGATGGGCACATAGGAGGTTGAAGCATCACCCCCTAAGCCATCAAGCTCAAACTGAAAGGGACCTTGCCCTGAAAGCCTCCTCCCTTGTATGGACACCAACAGGTCTACACCAGGAGGCAAACAATCCTTCCAGTAGTGGAGACACAGGCGAGCCTGGAAAGGGCTCTGAATTCATTCATTATTCCTTAGTACATCCTTAGAGTTCATGTGGCATTCCCATATACACATAAACACATACATACTCACTCACATACGTAGACTGGCCAATAATATCCTCATGCTTATACATGCATGTGCATCTATATCCATACACAACTCTCACATATATTCACATAGCTAATCACACAGGCATCCAGTCACTAATAATATACACATGCAGACATATGTTAATATGTGTGAACACACACAGCTCTCACCCTCACCCTCTCACATACACACACACATATTCCCTCTCAAACACATTTATACGTGTGTGATTCCTTGCATACTCAGCCTGGGAAGATTGCCAGGGTTGTTCTGTGGCTGTTCGCAATCCCAGACCCCAGGGGCCAATTACAGGACACGTGCTCTCTTTGCCCCGCTCCTTCCATTCCCCATCCACCATCATGCAGATCTGTCTGTTGCTGCCTTCTCTGGGGAGGGTTTGCTCTACAAGCTTTGTCCTGAATGGTAGTCCCACCTTGGAGAGCAGGTCCTGGGAACTTCCAGGTAAGGAAACTCCCTCCTCCAAGGTAGACCAGCACCTTTTCTGTGACATACTGGTCCCTGAGCCAGCTTGGGTCAGGGGTGAGATTTGAACACAGATTATCCTGGCTTTGGGGTCAACTCTCTATTCACTATCCCTTGCTACTTCCCGGAGCAAAAGCAATGAGTTGTATAAGAGAGTTAGAACTCTTTCCTGGAGTGGCTGTGTGACCTTGATCAATTAATTTCTCTTTTTTTGGGCCTCAGTTTCTACATCTGTCCATTGAGTCAGACTAGACCCTAGTATAGACCTATGATCCTCAAGTCATAACATGAATGGCTGCCTGCTTTGCCTATAGAAAAGGCTGAGCTTGCCAAGTCCCTATATATCATCCTCCCTCCCTCCCTTTCCAAATTAATCGGTTTGGAGACTCAGAGCTGAAACAGAGATGACCATTTACTCTTCATGATACAGAAGAGGAAACGGGCCCAGAGGCCTGGTTCTCTTCATCTTACTGGGATCTGAATCTTCCCCTTGAACTTTCGGGGAGCACCTGAAGGAGGTCACACTGGAATCTGGTCCTCTTAAAGTTTACAGGTCAGAATCTTATCTTGCTTTACCTTCCTTCCACACATCAAAACAACTGATTTGGAGTCCCAGGGACTGGGGGAATCTAGCTCTGCTCCCCTGTTCTGGGGGCTCCAGGGGGTATCGAACAATGATAAGGACCATCTTCTGGGGAGCACTGCTGCTACAACAAAGGGCCTAGGTTGAAGAAGCCTCTTGGACTCTCATTTTTCTCTTATGAAAACAAAGTCAGAAGGATCTAGCCTGGGCACTCCTTGCTGTTCCGCAGAGCCCTGGGTCATTCTTCGGCTGAGGGAGGGCTCCAGGGGCTGTCTCAGGGTCAGGAAAGATGGAGGTTCTAATCGCACCTGGATCCCTGCTCCCTGGTCACATGGGAGGGCCAACCCCATAGGTCTTTGTTGGATGACTGCTCTATGGCACAAGTGCCATAGACTTATCCTATCTTCCACGAGACCTTATATAAGCCTCTTGAGGGCAGGGGTCAGGCCTTTGCCATGCAGAACCCATACAAAGGCCCTCCTTAGCTTTTTGCCAGATAATCAGTGGGCACCAGAGAAGAGCTATTGAGAAGTACAGGAGCTAAGGGGCCTGGAACTAATATCTCTGAGACTGCTCCTGCATAAACCCTCTAGAAGATGAGGATGATGATGACAACCTTGACCCCCTAGGGTTGCTGGGATTTAGACTTCCCAGGAAGATGCTCATTACAGGTAGCATGGCCAGCCAGCTGGCCAAGATGGATGCTGTCCACCATGCAAGTTAAGTCTACTCTGAGCTGTGCTAGAGTGGAACTGGGGGTGTCTTTGACTAGATAGCTCCAATGCACTGGACTCTAGTAGCTTTCAAACATCGATTTCTTAATTGATCGCCGATCTTTCCTCAGAAGCCATATCCTAGCATTTCCTCCTGTGCTAGGTCGCCAGTCCAGGCATAGACAGACACTTTTATAATTAGGGGGAGAAGGTTGTTTTCAGAATGGGGAAAGTTTCTGTCAACACACACTGCTGATGGCAGACTTACCCGATGGTGTGGGGGTGGAGGTGGAGGGGTGGTCGGGCTCATCATCTCTTGATTTTCCATGAGGTTTCCATAATCGGCCGTGCTGCCTTTCAGAGGTAAGGGTGGGGGAACATCAGCCATTTCTAAGCTCGGCATCCCATTCAACTCCAAATCTGGAAAATGAGGAGCCGTTAAATCCAATCAATGTTCTGACTGGGGTTGGTGTACACTCAGCTGTCTGAGGCTTGTTCTTTGCCATCCTGGGTATGATTTAGGGAAAAAACTACCAACTCAAACACCACCTTGTAGTAGAGAGCTCCCTTTACATGAAGGAGAAGATGGAAGACAGAAATGATGGAAGCAACCGAGAGGGTTTTAGGTTGCAGCCTCACTTCCCCTGACAACCTCTGGTCCTACCCAGGTAGAAAAGCAGTTTATCGTCCCAACACTGGACGCTAGGTCTGCCATCCTGGACTTAGCAAGGTTCTAAAGAAACCAGAAGTTAAAAAAAAGAGACCTGAGAATTCATTGGGAAAATGGCCATTTGATGCATGCACCCTCTGGCTAGGACATTTTCTTGATCTTTACATTGGAGGCTAAAATGACAGTATCTCCACACCCAAGGACAGAAAGATGAACATTCAGTCTAGTGATACTATTTTCTATTTTCCCCAAAGGACCTTGGATGGAATCCCTTGGGGAGATGGTTACAACAATAGAAACCAAAGGCCCCTCATCAGAATAAGGACTAGAAGAAGTCTTGATGGACAGGCTCATGAGGCATACATGAAAATGAGACTTCAAAAAATGGAAACTGGGAATGGCGGGGGGAGTGGTACAGAGAATATGACTCCTGCTGCTGTCTTCTTTTGGGGCATCTAGGTGGTGCTGCAGTGGATAAAGTGCTAGGCATGGAATCAGGAAGTCTCCTCTGACCTCAGATATTTAGTTGTGTGATCCTGGGTGAGTCACTTAACTCTGCTTGCCTCAGAATTCTCATCTATGAAATAAACTGGAGAAGAAAATGGCAACCCACTCCAGATCTCTGCCAAGAAAACCCCAAATGAGATCACAAAGAGTTGGACATACCTGAAGAATACAGGCTGCTTTCTCCTTCATTCTTAGATTTCATTCGCACTTAGGTTAATAATACAACTTCACTGTCCACACCACCCTAGATGTTTGGGGAGGGTAACCAAACTTATGGGGGGTAGGATAAGAAGTGAAAGGGCCATGGGAGGGAATCAGGGAAAGAGACACCCATCCTGGGGCAAAAGGAGCCCTAGAATTAATGACTTCAAACCAGAAGGTGACCTGGAGACAGATTAAGAAACTGGTCCTCAGAGAAGGGAAGTGCTTTGCTTAAGCTTGCACAGGTAGTCATGGCAAAGTTGGGTCCTGGGACTTCTCTCCCTGAACTGTGCTGGGATCCCAAATCCTGAACTCCAACCTCCTTACTCTATGAAGTCCACAATGGTCCACATGAAAATCTTTTCAATCAATTGTGTTTTCTTAAGCATTAAGTAGATATCCATTTGGGAGTCTGAACACATGAGGTTGGAATTAAACCTTTGTATACAACTCTGCAGAAGCTGGCGGGGAGGATAGAGGGGTGTGAAGGGATATCTGGTGCTTGTCCTTGAAAGGAAGGAAGGTCCTGAGATTCAGCCAGATGAGCAAGATATTGTTCCAATGAAATCTCACATTCACTTGAGACCTCATGAATCTCCCATAGAAGAAAGCAGTCCTAACATATGCTACAGACAATTCAGCAGTGGGTCCAGGCATAGGCATCTCCCCCCCCCCCCACCCCTGAATGAACCCCCACTTACTTGGCTGCAGGCTGAAAGTCAGCTTGGTCCGGGGGGTGATGGGAGGAGGTGTTTGCTGACAGGATGGGGGCGATGGGGACACCGAGAAACGCCGCTCATTCCCAACAAGGATTACTTGGCTCTTTGGTCTCTGAGGTCTCAGTGGACTGATCTGTGTGGCACAAGAGAGCAGACAGACCCTCAGTGTCCTGACCATGCCAAACGGTCATTTGTTGTGTTCAGGCCGAGGCTCTCCATTTCTGGACAACAACATTGGCAATGGCATTGAATGGGCCATGAGATCTGAGATTATGAGGACGTCAAGTTCAGCCTGGTCATTTTGGAGAAGGAGTCAAGGCCGGAGACATGCCCAAGGTCATACTGGCAGGAAGCATAGAACTGGTGCTTGACCTCAACACACAGGCCTTTTACATGGATGACACAACCACCCAGATGGCTGGTTCTATAAGCTGCTGAAGGCCTACTTGAACTTCTTGGCTGTTCTCACCTTGGATGTGCTGTCTAGAAACTCCTTAACCACCCAACCCAACCCAAACTAGCCCAGCCCAGCCCAGCCCAGCCCAGCCCAGCCCAGCCCAACCCAAACTAGCCCAACCAATCCCCTTTCAGCCCTTTCTGTTCTGTCCTGTTCATTCTGGGAAGGAGATAGCTTTTTCTCTTTTACTTGCTTTCCCCCTCTCCTTGCCTCTGAATCTCCTTGACCTCTTCCCTACCCCTGTTATTTTCCTGTTTATAAAGCCAGCAAGTTTTATTTCTGCATTTCTTACATCTTGGGCTCCTACTGAGAGGCCTGGGGGAGATCTAGCAATTAAAAAAATTCAAAGAAATTGTAGCAATTACAAAGATTCTTAAACACAGCCACTGATGAATGAGAAGTCATAATTTCCAATCTAAGACCAGTGTGGTCCTGCTTTAGGAGGGACTGGAGGGGGTTCATTTTCTGGAGAGTGTGGGGTGGTGACAAAGTCTGAACACGTGATTGTTCCTTTACCCTGCCCTCCTGGGGCTCTGCCTTCCCCCACCTCCCTGCCTCCAGAGGGTCCTAACCCAAAAGGGGAGGAGAGGCTCCTTGGTCCCCTGGTTCTCCTCTTCTCTGGGACTTGTACACAACTTCACCTCCCTTCCCTAGTTCTAGTCTTGAGCAGGGCTTGGCTCCAGGCACCCACCTACCCACCTGTTTGGCTGGGTGCCTCACTGGAAGGTCAGATTCTTTGATATGGAATAACAGACTAGATGGGAAGGAGGAGGAGGGCCCCAAAGGCACGAAAGAGCCTTTCTCTGTGGCCACTATGTCCCAGGTCCCCCCGTCTGCAGATCCCACTTTGAGGATTTCATTGGCTCCCATGGGATTCAGTGGTCATCAGCCACGAGGAGCTGGCCCCAGACTAGTTGATCTTCTAAGCTGCAGAGTCAGGGAGCCAGAGCTGGGACTCATCTCACCTCTGTCATTTACTCACTCTGTCAAGTGACCTTGGCAAAGTCACTGAAAGCCTAAGATCTGGGCCTGTGCCACTGATAGGCTCACAGTGACCAGACCTCTGGTCCTCTCTCTGTGTGTTGCAGGATCCTATTTTCTCTCCTTTATATTTCCCGGGTGGGGGGGAATACCCCAATACTTCAGGAGCCTGACCCAGCACTGGGGTTCCAGCTTCTGACTAGAACCAGCTATTTCTTAGAAAAACCAGTCTCTAGCTTCCTGCAAAGCCATCAATATTGCTTTGGGTTTCCGGGGAGCTGGATCCTCCAGTTCATTTCACACTGATGGAGCACCTGCTGTGGACAGAACCCAGTGTGGGGCTCTCAGGGAGAAACAAGATTTAAAAGCAGTTTTTCTGCTTAGTCACAGAAGAGGAAACATACTGAGCCAGCTGAGAGGCTTCATTTTTGCTGAATCTCCACTTCTCCACAATGATCAGAAAAGTTACCAGGGTCCATTTTCAATCTCAACAAACTAACAACCCATGTGAAACTTGGCTTGCTTGGCCAGGACTAGTGATTACAAAGGCTTGGCTTGGCATTTTGCCCAAAGCAAGGTGGGGGAGGTGAAGGAGGCAGGGACTGGGTATCTGTTTTTACAATGCAGCAAATGGCCAAAAGGAAGCCCAGACAGGCAGGTCAGTTTTGAAAGTGCAGCCTGAATTTTCTATCATCAGAGAGATGTTTGAGTTCATACCCAACCCATCACACATCTATTCTTCTCTGTATATGGAAATGCTCATTTTACTTGGTGTTTGTTCAAGTCAAACCCTGCCTGAGAAAGCCAGTGCCCACCCAGGATCATAGATTTGGGGTCATCTGGTCCAATTCTATCATTTTGCAAATGGAGAACTGCCATGACTTGTCCAAGGTCATGTAGGGAACAACTGATAGCCTTGGTCTGAATTTAGGGTCTGTGACTCTGCTGCTTCCCACAGTCATCTCATCAGTTTGATAGAGAAGGAATCCAAGGGTCTGAAGAACGGACTGACTTATCTGAAGTCACACCAGGAGTAAGGAGCAAGGATGGGGACTGGAAGCCAGGCCTTTCCTTTAATCCCACCTTGCTGATGGTCAAAGGGTAAGGCATCAGCTAGAAACTGATGGCTGACCCCTAAACAACAGCTCTCAAGGATGAATGCTAATGAGGGACGTATCTCCCAATTTTACAAGGGCCCAGAGGAGGAACGGATCGAGGGCTTCTGTCAGAGGGCCAGGCTCACTCTGTGACCCCAGAGGGGAGCTCTTTCTACCCCCACAGACCATGATTGGCCTTGTGCTTTCTGGGAGCTCAGGCAGACACCCAAGGGGGTCCTTCTGCTATAGAAACCTCAGGGTTCCTGGATTTACCCTGGGAGATTTTTATAGAATTCTGGCTTACTTGAGCAAAAAATTTATCAAGGGCATGGAACTCTTCCAAGATCAAAGAACAGTGACATCTAAAGGCAAACCCTAGAGGCTGGCAGGAGTGCTCCTCAATCAATTAATAATCAATAAATATTTATGAAGCAACTAATATGGGCCAAATGCTGTGCTAAGTGCTTGGGGGCAAAAAGAGGCAAAAGAAAGTTCCTGCCCTCAAACAGCTTAGAATCTGATGGATTCTTTGACGTCTCATTTCCTACTTTTTAAGTTCAGGGGAGAGAAAAGTCCCAGATTGTGGGAGTCCCTGAAGGTCAGACTTGTGAGGCGCCTCAATGGCCAGTTCAACAAGCCTCCAGCTGTGGCACAACACCTGGCAGCAGCTGTGCAGGTGCGGCTTCAACACCTTCAAGGATGGAAGCTCAAAATACCCACCCCACTCTGGCCAGCACTTCTAATATAGAAAGATTCCCTTTCTCTTCCCAAGGGCAGTCCTTCCAATCCAAAGAGGTGGGGAGGCTTTTAACGCCCTTGCTCCTTTGTTGGCACCACCTAAGACAAGCTGCTGTCTGAATGGTCATCTCTCTAGTACTTCATTTTTGGTCCATTCCTATGAGTTCCTTGGTATCAGGAACCTTGCCAGGTACCTGGCAAAGAAAGTCTCAATCCTAATACAGATCAACATCTATTATGTGACTTAAAGTCCCTAATTATGAAGTAACAGGTGTTGTGGGGAAGACACCCCTAGTCTTCCTAATTCTGAGGCTGACTTTCTAGTCTCTAGACCATGCTGCTTCCTCTGGGTCTTTTCTAGCTTATGGTGGTCTTCCTAAAATGAGTTGTCACTATGCTCCCGAAGAGGTCTGTTGAGTACAGAGTACAGGAGGACTGTCACCTCCTACTCCCAGAAACACCTCAGCATAGCTTCAGGGCATGGCCACAACCTTGGTTTCCATATCACAGGGTGGGCTCTTATTAAACATGGGGTCCACTAACACCCCCTGGATCACTTTTATAATCTTCTGTCTAGGGTGGCTAGGTGGTGCAGTGGATAGAGCACTGGACCTGGAGTGAGGAGTACCTGGGTTCAAATCCTGCCTCAGACACTTAATAATTACCTAGCTGTGTGGACTTGGGCAAGTCATTCAACCCCATTGCCTTGCAAAAAAAAAAAACCACCTAAGAAAAAATAATAATCTGCTGTCCAGCCACATCCTCTTGTACTTGTAAAACTGATTTTTTAAACTTACTGTAACTCAAAAATAAAAATTTTACATGCGCAGCCAACTCTACTCCATTTTGTCTCATAAGAGTGTTGTTCTAACCTATTGAGATCTTTTTGGAATGCTAACTGCCATCCATGGGGTTAGCTCACCTTCTTGGCTTGGTGTCATCTACAATTCTGATATACAGACCTTTGTCCAATTCAATGATTAAGATGGCACATAGAACCAAGCAAGATCTGGATGATTGGATCCTGGAATGGACACTGAACTCTTAATGGATATTCTCGGGGGTCAACCATTTAGCTCACTCAGCATCTCTCCATCTGAATTACTGTCACTCACACACCCCAACCTGCTGAGGCCAGGCTAGTAACTCAGAAACAAAAGGTCATGGTGTTAGTTTGGCGTGAGCTAACTAACCTTTACCTTTACCTTCATTTCCCTGAGTATCTGTTTCCATCTCAAATGGGTTTGAAGCAAACACCATCTTTGAAGGCTTCACCCAAATTCTAGTCAGCAAAACACTAAGAAACTCCATTGTCCCTTCTAAATTACCGTTTCAGAGAGGATCACTGCCTCAGATGGTTGCAGGGAAAGATCGGTGGGTTTAAATTCTTTATCAAATATCTCTTGGTGTTTGCTATTTCTCTTTTCCTTCTTCTTGTCTTTCTTCTCCTTATCAAGGTCATCCTTGTCCAATTTGTCCTGGGACCTCGAATGCATCTTCTTTGGCAGAAGGGGCTCCAGAACAAACCTAAAGGAATGTGGTTGACTCTAATCAATTAAAAGATATACTACATAGCAAATGGTGACAATTGTTTTTCTCCAAATGCAAAAATCACTCAAAATTCAGTTTAAGGACTTAATGGGAATAGTGGAATTTGTCCAAGATAGAAATGATTTATAGGTTGTGTTATGATTTTGATGAAAAACAGTATTATTTGGCATCCTAGGGCTGACAGACTGAAAACAGCAAATCTCACAATACAATTATAGCAACATAGGATGAAGGATGGGGTCAACAGATCTGGTTTCAAATCCCACCTCAAACGCCACCTCTGGGTCTTTCCTGATCCCCCCAACTGCTAGTACCCATCCTCATAAATTGTTCTCTATTTAACTGCTTTGTATAGATTAATTTTATATTTGTGCCGAACACGTATGCATACACATGTTTATACATACATACATACACACATATACATATCTATATATGTCTGTCTGTATTCAGGGTTTTTTTATGGGTTAAGTGACTTGCCCAAGGTCATACCGTTAGTAAGTGTCAAATATCTGAGACTGGATTTGAACTCAGGTTCTCCTAACTACAAGGCCAGTGCTCTATCCACTGCATCAACTAGCTGCCCCCCCTTTTTTGATCAAATATATTTTAAAATGTATTTGCTTTTATTCCCAATGGAATGTAAGCTGCTTTAGAGCAGGAATGATTTCATTCTCTGCAGTTATATTTCTAGCACCTAGCAACTGCTTGGCACTTTGGAGACACTTAATACTCATTGATTGATTGTGACTATGGACAAATCATTCATCCTTTCTGGGTGTCAGTTCCCTATCTGTAACACAAGGGATGATCTGATGGTCTCCCAGGTTCCCTCTTACTTTAAACCTTTGAATCCAATACTCATAATATTCATTTCACAGGTTTGTTAGGAGGTTCAAATGAGATGATGAGATTCTTTGTCCACCTTGGTTCACTATATAAAATGGTCACGGTTAAGATCAGAAGGCACCATCGTGGTATTACCATTGCAATGGTACAAAATACATGGCAGTCAATGACCATGGTGTTTAACATAAAAATTTAGTGTTGGACATACTCAAAATGCAAGATTTGGGAACAAGAAATCACTCTCTGATAAAAAAAAATTGCTGGGAAGACTGCAAAATAGTTTGTCAGAAACTTGGTATAGAGCAAAATCTGACACTGTCTACAGATATAAGGTCAACATGGGTCCAAGATTTAGACATAAAGGGTGATGTCAAAAGCAAACTAGGAAGGCATGGAATAGTTTGCCTGGAAGATTTATGGATAAGGGAAGAGAATTTAGGACCAAACAAAATGAGAATATTATAAGATGAAAAATGGATAATTTTGATTATTTAAAATTAAAAAATCTAATATAGCCAAATGAAAAGGAAACTAGGAAAAAATTTGCAGCAAGTTTCTGATAAAGGTCTCATTTTTTAAATTCATAGAAAACAGAAGCTGCACCTCCTCACCGTCCTTCCCCTTGCCTTTTTCAGCTCCCTTCTGAGGGTTAGTCTTCCCTGTTAGACTGTAAGCTCATTGAGGACAGGGATTATTTTCCTTTTTACTCAGGTCACATCTCCAGAGCTTAGTACACTGTCTGGTCCATGGGAAGGACTCAATGCTCTCCTGAGATATTAGCTTAAATGGATGTATGGAGGAAAGGAATGAATGAATGAGTGAATAAAAAAATCTAAAGAACTACAAGTTGACTGTGACTTCCCATCTCCCTGTGATGATAAATTTGGCTTTTAAAGTTAATCCACAAATGTAACCTGCTCTTTCCAACTGTTTTTTAGAATATGGAAGCTAGAATCAAAAAGAAATGTTATATAGTAGCTTTTAAGTGCACTGAGAAAAATATCTTATGGATCCAAAGAGGAGGGCAAGATAACTCTCCCTACTTTGTGGAGGTGGAAGATGACATGTGTGAAATAATGGAGATAATGCCAGATTGTTTTTTTATGAGTTGATTGATTCTGATGAACTTTTTATCCTCTTCTTGTTCATTCTTTGTGGTAGGAGAGGGTCTGGGGTAGGAAGGGAGAGGGAGATCAAGGGAAAGGTCGGTGATATAAAGACAAAGAAATGCTAAGAAAAATTTCTTCTAAAAAATCAAGTTCCAGTCTCTGTGTGGTTTGCTCCCCTGACATCCCCCTCAGCAGGGAGTGGGGGCTGCTTTCTGAGGCAACTGGCCCTGGAGGGAGCCCCTCTCTCTGCATTGTTGCTGACAGGCAAGGATTCATACCAGTGACACACTGAGAAAATCAACTTCCCCCTTGTGAGCAGAGCCTTCAGAAAGGGCATCTTGGCATGTTAGTGACTTAAAAAATAGATATCTAGACTTGGGATGTTGTTAGTTGGCCAGCCACCAGAGCACCCCAATTCTCAGAGCATTTCAGATGGACTAAACATTGGGAGAAACCAAGGCACAGTTGGTGCCTCACAGTGGTGAGGAGGCATTCTTTGAAATCCCACTTTGTCCCAGGTTGGGCACTAGGGGGCCCGAACCCTCCCTGAGTGGTTGCTAAGATACAACACAAGGAAAAGGGGATGCTTGAAAAATCATTTAGTTTCTTTTGAACTTCTGAGCCCCTTTCAACTAGAGTGAAAACATTTTCTTCTTAAATTCACAAATGGAACTTCATAGGTAGCTTCTTAGATGAAAGAAAAATTCACCCAAATTCAAAATAATTTTTTTTCTTTAATTTGTGAACTTCCCATCTGTGAGTCTATGTCACCAGTAATTACATGGTTGGGACTTCACATTTAATTCGATAATAATAGTTCTTACATGTGTCCTGATATAAAGCTTGCTTTCTTCCTAGCCTGCCATGAGGAGGACAAGACTTAGGGTCTTGTGTGGGGTCATGCAGCTGGTGGGGCCGGGCCTCCGAGATTCCCCACCCTGCACACTCCCTCTCTGCCAACCTGGCAAGGGAGCAATTCTAGGCTATTTTTCCTTGAAGCGTGGACATCTGGCTTCTTTGCATCCCCTGGGTTAGAGGGAAAGGAGATGGACACAGGATGATAGAAGAATTGGAAGGTAAGCTCTAGGTCATTGCACGTGAGGTTCCATGTTACAGATGGGGACACTGAGGCCCAGATGAGTTATGGGACTTTCCTGAGACACTGGACTCTGGCCTCTATCCAGTGGCCATTCACTGAAATCTGCAGCTGGAGGGTTCCGAACTCAAAAAGACTGGAAGTTGGACTCTGGGGAGGAGGAACTTGGGGTCAGGTGGAACCATCCCCCATCCCCATAATTCTCTGGGGCCTCAGTGTCTCTGTTCACAAACGAGGGGGCATGGGCCCTGTGGTCTCCAGCATATTTCCTGACCCAGATCTACGGTCCTATTGTCTGGCCTGGGCTTGGGTACCAGCTCTGCTACTGGTCACCTCGATGACCTTGGTAGGTCACCTCATCTCTCTGGAGCAGGAGAGAATTCTAGATGGTTCCTGAGATCCTTTCCAGTTTTAAATCTATGATCTCTTGAAACCCCAAATTTGTTTTTCTTTATCTCTCCACGTGGATCATGTATCTTGTTGAGTCTCTAAGCTAGAATATGGTCAAATGGACTTTTCCCTTCAATGACCTCGCCTTGACGGAGCTGGTCATAGGTGAGGTGACCTCTTCCTCTGCCCATCCCAGCTCACTCCAAGAAGACTTGGACACTCATCCAAAGTGATTGTTAATCATATCTAAATTCTCTGGTGGAAAGAAAGGCCCTAGAGGGCAAGGATTGGTTTTCCTTTTTCTTTGGGTCTCCAGCATCCAAGGCAGTGGTGGGTACATAAGAGAGACTCCCAAGTTCAGGAATCCCAGAGGCCAAGTTCAACCCTCTTGTTTGACATAAGAGGAAGCAGAGGTCTTGGAAGTTTGTGTGATTTGCCTAAGATCAACAGGCAATAAGCATCTGATTGATTGAATTCAGAGCCCTGTGAGATTGATGATGATCAATGGAGACATCTATGTGCCTAACTGAAATCTTCCATGCATACATTATTTTTTATATTTTGGGTCACATTAGAGAGTTTCCTGTATTTTTTTAAATTTCTAGATTAAAAAAAACTCAAAATCAATGAGTCAGGCTGAGAATTGATTTGAGGACAAGCCAGCGCCTCTGGAGACAACCAACCCCATGAAATGTCGACTGACTTGGGAAGAGTGGGTGTGATTGTGAGAGTGGGTCGTGGCCTGAACTTTTCACAAGATGAGAAGCACCTGCCGACGGGATGGCCTTTCATTTTCCCCTGACCTCTGGCATTGTGGACCCTGTTTGGAGGAATAGTGAGGGGTGCTGGCTCCAAGGAGGGAACAAAAGGCAGCCCATGAATCACCTGGGCTTCCATTAAAGGCCACACGGATGCATTCCCAGAACGAAGAACCACAGAGGCTGCTGGAGCAGAGGCTGTGCTTGGCCTATTCTTCTGAAAATGTCTCCACATCACAAGGCAGAATGCCCAGGGGTCTCTCCCAATCACAGCAACATATTTCTAGGTTCTTTCCCCCAATAAAAATTTAGCCAAACTTGCTTTAGGACTGTCTAAGGGGAGGCTGAAATTAAATTCCTTTGGCAAACTGGCCTAGAATGAGAAGTGTGCAGGATTTAAACATGGCTAAATTGAAAACTTCCACTTGGGGGTCGTCTTTGAAGGAAAAGTGGATATTAAACGATGGGGAAAAGAAAGTTATGACCATTTTCAAGGTGGTTAGCACATCGGGAGTAAAAATGTAGACAGCTCAGGACTGCGGTGGCTCTGGGAAGCTGGGGAGCTGGGAGTGTTGACTAGTGTTGGCCCTGAGACTGGCTGTGTTGCACCCCCAGGGCTGCCTGGGGGTGGGGAACACATCTTGTCTCTGACATCATAGCTGTGGGTGACATGGAGGCTTCCTTGTGGGAGGGAACTGGTTGTAACATCATGAAAAGCCATCCAACCTTCTCTGGATGGTAGTGGGAGGATTCTCAAAGCCCGAGGACCAAACACCTTTGGGAGGGTTGAGGTAAAGGACATTTAACATGAGTCAAGCCTGAGCCTCAGTGTTTTCAGAGGACCCCGGGTAAAGACTGGGCTTTAGAAGCATTGAGCCCAGTCCTCCCAGTTTAGAGATGAGAAGACTGAGTCCTGGCGACAGGATCTGTACACACCAACGTCGCACAGGGAGCAAGTGCCTTCCCCCTTGCCTGAGACCCCGTGTTCTCGATTGAGTTTGGTCTTCCTCTAGGCTGGAGACTGCATAGGCCTCCCCAGACCCCCCAAGACATCCCAGTTACCCCTGCCTGCCTCTCCCTTATCAATGAGGCAAAGAAATAAAATTGAGGCTAGTGGAGCCTTTCCGGACACCAGTCCAACAGGGATGAGAGGCTTGCTCCGACCAAAGGAGGAGAGGATCTTGGTAACCCCAACATCCCCCATCCTTCTAGAAGGGTCTTCCCCAAGTCCCACCAACATGAGGCAGGAGGACAGCACATGAGGCAGAGAATCATGGGAACTAGAGAGGTGTGACATGACAACCAGGGGAAAATAGCCACAAGGATGGTCACTATGGAAATGGAAAGAAGAAGCAAAAAAACCCCGCCATTTAATAGGAATAACTCAACTTAGTCTTGGAGAAGAGCAAGAAAATGGAATGCCATATGTTCTGCCAGTCCCAGCTGATGGGCTGGGGTGGGCTGAACCCGGCTTTGTCCTCCTTTTCATTCTTTGTGACTTCATAACCGAGAGTAAAGGAGAGGGACAACATAGGGAAGGTGAAATGTGGAAATGAAGGTTGTAGAAAATAAAAGCCAAGGATCCAAAATTTGGAAAGAAATCACTGTCTAAAGTACTGAGGTGGCAGAGCATTGATGCCTGGTGGGAGAGCTCTGGCCTGGTCCTGAGGGGGTTCCACCCTCTTGGCTCCCCTGAACCCATGGGTAGGATGGGGTCAACTGGAGGCTCAGTTAGAGGGAGGGCAGCAGACAAAGTGTGAGCATCTGGCCCTTGTGGATGACTCTGGGTCACTATGAATATCAGTCCCCCCTGGTCATGCCTTGTGGGGCCCTCAGGACCTATGGCAGTGTGCATGTGTGTGGTGTGTGTATGACTGTCTTTGTTTATGTGTGTGTGTGTGTGGTAGGGGTCTTTAGGGGCATCTGTCCTGCCACCAAATGGCCCCAGGTTGTGTTTTGGGGAGACCTCTGCTGTCCTTCTCCACTGCCACTCCCCTTTAAACAGATGCTAGGAAGATAACATGAGCCAGAGGATGGGGCTGAGAACAAGATCCTCAGGCTGGAGCTCTGGAGCTAGGGGGGTGTGTGTCTTTGGGGTCACCTGGCTCAGTCTGCTCCTATCAGAGGGACTTTAGCGGTGGCCCAGCAAGGTTAAGTGGCCAGCCCCCAAGTCCGTCATTCCAGCATTGAGGCTGCAATCCCCCTTTGAGAGAGTCTGGGACACAGAGAGCAGGCAGTGAGGAGAGGGGAGTTCATGCTCATCCCAATGACATTTTCATCCCCAGAAAGTGTTTCTGGATGTATATTGAGAATGGCAGTGGGGCGGATCTGAACTCAGATCCGGCCTCAGAGGCTGGCTGTGTGACCCTTGCCCTGTTCTGCTTCAGTTTCCTTCCCTGTGGAAGGGTTGTTGTGAGCATAAAAGTACTAGGTAAAAACCAATACGTACAACAATTATAGATGAGATGCTGTCTATCCCGCCATAGCAATGATCATCATTATTACTCTCATTATCATTGCTTGGTTGGTATTTCTTTTGCACATCACTCGAACACAGTCTCACAGGATTTAACTGTTGGCATTAGCTGCTTCCACCCTAAGAACTCTTTTCTGCTACCCAAGCACATCAGAACAGTCACAAAGAGGACTTGTGTTCGAATCCTGGCTCTGCCATCTTGCCTGTCTTCTCCTCTTCAAGCCTTAATAGGCTTTGTCTGTAAACGTAGGGTTTGGCCTCAACGGGCCTGAGCCCCTTCTGGCCAAGGATTCCTTGGTCCCACTGTCTCTGGGGAGGGTGCCCTGGGATGAGGAGTTCCCCAGAGCTGCTGAAGGCAGATTAGGGCTGCCCTGGTTCAGTGGTGAAAGCACCTGGCTCTGGAGGCCTGGTGGGCCGGTCGTGGGTGGAAGGGGATCAGCTCTGTCAAGGGGAGGCTGGTCGTGCTACTCTCCTTCCTGGAGGACATCCAGGGTGGCTGCGGCAGGGAGACCCCCAAGCAGGGCTGCCCGTTCCCCTGCAGAGCCCCCGGGACCAGGCAAAAGCTGGCCTGGCACGCTCCTTTCTCACCTTTCCCCAAGGGCTCCAATGGCAGAGTTGGCCCTGATGAATCAGCTCAAGACCACTTGGAAGCTGGGCATTGGGAGGACCCTGCATGGGAGATTATGGGGTAGAAGCACAGGTGTGCATGGGAGACCAGGACACACATGCCAGGGGAGCGAAACCATGAGAGATGAGACCACATATTCCCAAAGACTTCCACAAGGAAACTGGGGGTGCCAGCCCTGTGAGCCGCTGCATCCCAGCCTTGGCACAGTGCCAGGGCCAGCCAAACCCCCTTAGGGAAGACCTTTTGAGCTAGGGCTCTCACCTTCCATCTCTCCCTGCTGTCAGCCCTCAGGGTCACTCTCTACCCCAGAGACACACAAGAGGTGAAACACCCCCCAGTTCTTTTAACCTGTTTCTAGTCCCCCCCCCCATTTCTGCCCCCTTACCCATCAGAGCCTGGTCTGGAAGGGGTGCTGTCTGAGGACATCGAAGAGACAGAAGCGACAGACAGGGGCCGGGAGGAGGAGGGCATGGTGAAGGATCGCACCATGGACCGGGGGCGACTGCCTCGTCTGTCATCCATCCCAGAGGGCTGTGGATAGAGGAGCGAAGGTTAGCGGGCTGCAAGCCCAGGAATAGAGCAAGGGTCAGCTTCAGCCTTGGAGTCCCAATCCACCAGCCAGCCTGGAGCAAAGTGCCCACTAGCACTTGTGGGCAGTGTGACCCTGGCCAAGTGCTTTTACCCCATGGTGCTGTGGCTACAAGGAGGAGAGAGGGAGCCCCTGATCACTGGTAGAAATTCTGGGGGCTTAGCCAGCATAGGCATGGGCACCCCATTTTACCAATGAGCACATTGAGGTGCCAAGGTTGGGAAGGGGCTGGGGTAGGGGTGTGGATCTGAACCCAGGGATTCTGAGGAGGCCCAGATACTGGAGGACAACACAAGTTCCTTTAGAGCAGAGCCCAGGCCTGGGTCTTATTTGGATTCAGCCCATCCCGCCTCAGACTCTGCTCCTCACACGCTGGGGCTTGATCAATATTTCTTAAATGACTGAACTCCGTGGAGCCTGGCAAGTCCTTTTGGCTAACCAGAGACCAGCTTCTGGAGGTCCCTGAAGGGACTTTGTTTCTTTAGCACTCTCCTGTGGTTTTGAGACTCCAATGTCATTGGATGTAGTCAGTATTAATGAGCTATTGGTTTCAATTCCAGTCCCTTCCTCTGCCCACCCACTGTGCGCAGCCCTGAGCAGCGCTGGAGAAGGTCCAGGAAGAGCTGTCATGAGGGAGAGTCCAGTTCAGCCCCATCTCTTCAGTCATTCCTCATCCCTAGGACATGTTTCCTTCTATCAAATTACTATGGATTAGTCTCTTAAAATCAGGTCATTTTTTCCTTCCAATGACACATTTAAAGAAAATGACCACTTCTTAAGACACATGGGACTCGCATCTGGAGCTGGCAGCATCTGGATCATAAAGATTCCCATTTCTGAATTTTGAATACTTGAGATCCCTGCCAGAGAGCAGAGCAGCTGCTTTCAGGCCACTCAGGACTGGGACTTTCACTGAGCTGGGTGGGCTCCAGGCCAAAGTCCAGGGGACGGGTTGTCCACCTGGACTCTCCTCTTCCTTAGAAAAGCCTTAATGGCCTTGGCTCCCTTCCACCCCAATGCCTGCTGCCCTCAGCCCCTTCCAACCCCCCCTCCCACTCAGCATGCTGCAGCCCTGGCTCTGGATCCAATAGCTGGACTTGAGGGAATGCTAACGGCAGCTCTCATGGACACTTGGACACCCAGAGGTTTCTTCAACCAACTTCAGATCCAGGTGGAGTCACCCATTGGGCACATGGGGCTTCCTTGACACTGATGCTGACGAGTGGCAAACACCAAATCATCAAGTTTGGTGAAGGGCCCTCCAACCAGGGCTGTGGCAAGGACAGATGGGATTCCTGAGAGCCTCTTCAGCAGCAGGGCTCCAGCTGCCCCTGGCGCCAAGGAGCTGGGGCTGGGAGGGGGTCAGACTGACTCTCAACTGGATTCTTTGACTCCTTCCCCTCAGAGCCCCCTGGCCCTCCTTCAGACCCTTTTATACAGGATCAACAATGGTGTTAGAAGGATCATCTCAGGAGCCTTCTCCCCTCCCCACTGGAATACAAGCCTCCTGTGGGCAGGGTATTGGTCTTACTGAACTCTGACTCCCTTAGCCCTGAAAGAATGAAAGGACATCCAAGACGCTGAGGCACTTGGACTTCGGCCACTTGTCCTTCATTCTTTTTTTAAGTTTTTTGCAAGGCAAACAGGGTTAAGTGGCTTGCCCAAGGCCACACAGCTAGGTAATTATTAAGTGTCTGAGACCGGATTTGAACCCAGATACTCCTGACTCCAGGGCCGGTGCTTTATCTACTACGCCACCTAGCTGCCCCTTTGTCCTTCATTCTTAAAGAAAACCATGACTTTGGGAGGCGAGGCCATGACAGGCAGATGAGTTGGATTTGAGTAAGGGGGGCAGGACCAAGTTCCCAGCCTCACTTCTCCAGAGTCATCTGGGTCCAGTGGTCAGATGTGAATCAAGACAACTAGAGATGGCCCTGGGTGCAAGGCAGTCAGGGTGAAGTGACTTGCCCAAGGTTACACTGGTAAGTGTCAGGAGTTTGAGGCTGGATCTGAACTCAGATCCTCCTGACTCCAGGGCCAGTGCTCTATCCACTGAAACACCTCGCTGCCCTGTACTTTGGCAGAACCTCAGACAAAGAGAACAAGATAGATCACTGGTGAAAATGGGAAGAAGACAACCGCCTATTCCGTCTGTGACCATGGCAGAGCTAAAGGTGGGCAGGATGACTTCTGAGTCTTCTCGATCCCATGCCCTTGATGCCATAGGGCTGAATTAATAATGATAATAATCATTAAGTGGGATAGAGTTTATCAACACTGAATGCCCATGATCTCAGTTGAATGTCCTAACAATTGGATACGGTGGGCATTGACGGTATCACTATCTCCAGTTGGCTGGCCCATGGTCGCACAGACCAGAGGCAAAATTCCCAAGTGTTGAGAGTGTGGTTTGGTAGAGCCTGATGAAGATGTAATTAGGAAATGCTTAACCAAAGCCATAAAGATATGCTACAACATGGATAATGTGAATTTGTGGTTTTCTAAGCATCTAGTTTGAGTTTGCTCTGGAATGAATGATTCTGGTCCAGTTATTGGTTGTTCAAGGTCCCTCCAAAGCCCAGAGACCCTGTGACTCCCTGAGAGCTTCTTAGTGAGCCTTTCCCTCCACTCTGCCTGGAACCCTAAAACTGATCTGTTTCTAATAGAAAAAATAAAAAGGATGTGTAAAAGTGTGTAAGCACCAGATAAACACACTTCCAGAGCTGCAAGTTCTGAGGAAGAGGCTGGATGATAGAGGCTGCAGAAGCTGAAGGCTGCTCCGGCCCCCAGCCCACCAGGAAACAGGGAGGAGATTCGTGGTAAAGGGTCTTCCTTTCTCACTTCCACTGGGCTGATAGGGAGATCCACGCAGAAGGGAACAGGAATCAGAAAGACTTCCTAGCTTTCTCTTGCATTCTGGGGCCCTCACCCCCGAGGCAGGCAGGGTACCCCCCATGGGTACAGAGCAGCCTGAGGCAATGGCGGGGTACACCAGCTATGGGCAAAGGCCTCCTGCCTCTTTCGGGGGGGGGGCTTGATCTGATCTTCAATGAAGCCAGAATTCCAAGGCGGGGTGTGAGAAGGAAGTGCTCTCCCCTGAGGCGGCGTGTGGTCGACCCCATGAGAACACAAGGAGTTGCTTCTGCCTCCAAATCTCCAATGGATAGCAGCGCTCTGGTGCCACAGCAGAGACTCAATAAAGTCTTATTGATGGATGGATTAATTAATTGATTGAGTGATTAATCAGGAGGACGAATCAGCTGCTGGGGAAGTGTTCAGCTGGAGAAGAAGATTCAGGGGGTGCACAGAGGCCGTTTTTGAGTATTCGAGACGTGGAAAACAATCAGGCTCATCCCCTGCTTGGCCACAGGCCTGAGAACCAGGGTCCAGGGAAGATTCAGACCAGATTTAAGGAACTCTTCCTCAATAGACCCTCATCTGATTGCTTGCCCCCTTGGGGAGAGGGCAGGGAAGGAGACAGGGAGGAAGGGAGAAAAATTGGGAACTCAAAATCTTCTAAAAAATAAATAATGTAGGGCAACTAGGTGGCGCAGTGGATAGAGCACCACCCTGGAGTCAGGAGGACCTGAGTTCAAATCCGATCTCAGACACTTAATAATTGCCTGGCTGTGTATTTTGGGCAAATTACTGAACCCCATTGACTTAAATAAAAAAAGAATGATGAAAATTGTCTTTACATGTAACTGGAAAAGATAAAATACTATTTAATACACAAAAGGCAGCAATAAGCTCCCCATCAAGAGAGGGACACAATCGAAGGTTGATGACATTGGGTGGGGGGGAGCTCCAATTTAGGTGCAGGTGGACCCTGGAAGCATCAGAAGTCTTGCAGATGACCTGAGAAATCTCCCCTGGGCCTGTCCCCTGGGTAACCCCTACCCCCAATTAGTCTCAGGAGTCTGATCACCTTCCCTAAAGACCTCCATCAGCAGCTGCTCTCTCCCCTCCAACACTGTCCAAACAAAGTGGGTCCCAGCCCCTCGGCCTTTCCGTACTCTGAACTCTAGCACAGAGAGCCCCCCTACTCTAAGACCCAGCCCAGTCCCAGCTGCTCACCATGGTCCGGACCCCATACTGCTTCTCCACCTTCTCTTTCAGCTGTTTGAAACAAGCCTCCATCCGCTCGTGAAATGGCCTCAATGCTTCGGTGACTTTTTCTCCATGAATCTTGATCCCCTCGGCCAAAAAGGGAATCTGAAACACACAGAGTACGATGGCCAATGTCCCTGTGACTGACCGTGCCCCCAAAACTTGGGAGTGTGATGATGGGTGAAAAAGAAAAACAAAGTGAACACAGAGACCGGACTGTATCAGCCCCAGCTGAGGGCCATCCTTGGAGCATCCCTCTGTCTCCCCACCCCCATCCTTGGGCACTTCCCTTGCCCCCCAGACCAGGAGCTTGTGAGGACACCAGGAACCTAAAAGTATTATCTGAATGTTCAGTGGTGGTGTGTCCTGTGACCTCGTGAGCAAAAGGTAAACCCCCTGAGGGCAGGGCTTTTGCCTCTTCTCTATGCCCCCCTGCCCCGCAGTGTAGGAAGGACTTCAGAAATGTTTCATCATAATTTACTTAGTGGCTAGTGAATGATTTGATTACTATTGAGTAATGACTTCTCATTGATGGAGTCTAAAACCCCCAGTTCTCACCCATCTGTCCCTGGCATCCGTGCTCACTTCCCCTTCCTAGGCACTTCTCTTGTTTCCATCTGGTTCTTATGGAGCAGGGTACGGTGGTTCCCCCCCCCCCCCAGTAGAATGCCAACTCCTTGGAGGCAGGGGCTGCTTCATTTTTGGCTTCGTTACCTCCTCCAGACTATAGCCCAGTAACCTGCATGGAGTTGGACAATTATCTTAGTGTGCCAATGCACCTCGCTGGGCCAGGTTCAGTGTGCCCCGACGGGGTCCAGAAGCAGTGGTGGCAGCACGTGGGGTGCAATGACTGTCGCTGGTTTGCTTGATGGCTGACCGGCCCCTGAGAGCGCTGCTTGTTGGGGCTCTCGGCTCTCTATGTCCTTTATAGGGAGGTCAAATCCAAGGGCAAGGACCACTTAGCTGAGGCAGCCAGCTGTAAGTGTCCCGCCCAGTGCTCTTCATAGCCAAGCTTCCTTTTTGATGGGGCCTGAACCATGGGGGTCTTCATCTGAAGGATCCATCTGGGGTCTCGTCTTCTCCAGCCAAGGCTGTTGTCCCAGGGGTCAGAGTGTGGACATCAGGGAGACGGTCCTTGACAGGGTTGCTCCAGATGTGCCAGGATTCCTCTATCAGAGGCACTATGAGAATGAGCCCCAGTTCAAATCCGGGCTTGGTCACTGACTTCCTATGTGACTCTATGGGTCTCAGTTTCCCTGTCAGTAATATCAGGGGACTGCAAGCTACCTCCTTTATTCTGCTGATGTAACCCTGAGCAAGGGGTCCACCTCCCCTGCTTCCTCATCTGACCAGTGAGGTAGTTGGGCTCGAGACCTGTGAGACTGACACCTGCTTGGCTGCTTCGGCTTACCCAGGTCTCCTCTTAATATTTCATAATTAAGCCATAATCCTGATTAAAAACAGATTTTTTCCAACATGACAGAATAGTGATCCAAAAGGGCAGATTTATCAACCTGGAGGATTATGAGCCCATGGTGGAATGCTGTGTAAACGAATTCTGGGACAAACAATTCTGATGGAGACAATGAAGAAAATGGGCTGTGGTGCCATTTATAGTCCCCAGCTGGTGCATGCCGGGTGTCCAGGACACTGGAGATGCAGGCAGGGGGCCCTGCTATCCACCACTAGCTGAGCACTGGCTGACCAGATGGTGGGGAAGGAAGACATCCCCCTGGACACCTACACATGCACACACCCACACTCACACGGAGGATGGAATTCCTGTCACTGACAGCATGGATGGGTCTCGGCACTTCCCTAGCCACCTGGTGGGGGCAGTTGGCACCTGCCTCGCCCGGGGGAGCCCACAGATCCCCTTGCAGTGTGCACATGGTTGGGGCTAGAGCAGGGAGAGAACCAGCGGCTCGGTTCAAACGCCTGAGCGGAGATTTAAACGAGGTCTTCTTGGTTCCAAGGAAGGATCTTTTTCTGTCACACTGCCTCATAAGTTAACTTTAAAAACGTGTGTAAATTAGAAAGCAAAAACAAATGAAATGTTTTGCATAAACACATTCATTCATTTTTTTATTTAGAAGTTGGTACATTTAATTTTTTAAAACAGCCCTTTCTAGGAGTTGCTTTGAAATTCATTTTTTTAGTTTAGTGACCGGGGCAGTGACACTGTGCTGACACCAAGGTGGTCTATTGGGAACAAATTAGTTTCCTCCATAAGACTCACAATTCATAAAATCCAATTTGCTGCAAAAGCTTGGATGGAAGCGGTGACTCACCTCCACCTGCTGCAGCCCTGACTGGCCTGGCCTTGGCCCGCTGGGGCTAGCACTGCTGCCGCGGGGGCAATGCAGGGCCAGAGCCACGAGAAACAAGAGACTCCTCCAGAAATGCTAATGGGCTTTTCTTCCTCCTCTTCATTCTGGGGATGGTTAGTTGATGGAGTTGTGCTGCTGTCCTGAGAAGTGAGCACTGACCACCCCCTCCCCAGACAAGTTCACTCACGCACGCATGCGTGTGCTCTCTCTCTCTCTCTCTCTCTCTCTGTCTGAAACAGACACATGCCTCTCTTGGGCCTCAGTTTCTTCATCTGTCAAACAAGGAGGCTGACCTGGGTCCCTGGTGGCTTTAAGTCTATGAGTCCAAGAACCATCTGGAAGCTTTTTTTCTCTGGGGATGAGTCAGTGAAAGACTGACCAAAGCCCCCAATTCCCAGGTTAGTCATTTGCTCCACTTGCTAAGGATCTTGCATACTGTCTGCACCATGTGGGGGGCTTCCCCATGAGTCCAGCCCTGGTCTAGTTAGCAGCATAGAATTGGGGGTATGCATCTTGGCTCACTAGCGCTGGGCCTAAGTACCTGGCTCACTAGGGGATGGTTCAGAAGGAACAGAATGTCAGACACAGGCTGTAGTCCCACGTAGGGCCCAGGTGGATGGGGTGGCTGGGGGATGCCTGGATATGTGCCCATTGTCACAGGCAGGGGTGCTGTTGCCCTTGACCCTGACCTGAGTGGTCCTAGATGACCTTACCTGCCAGGCGATGAGGTCCTTGAGCTTCTCAATCTTCTCATGGTCTTCTGGGTGATCCTGCATGTACCTCTCCGTGAAGAAGGCCTAATAAACATGGAGCAATGTGGTTACATCAGAAATCAAGGCTAGCAATGACTGATTTCAGAGGTTCCATTGAAGATGGCCACAGACTAAGGAACCCCCTCTTCCAAGGCCCTGGCCAAAAAAAAAAGCCCAAAGCGAAATGGGAGAAATTTGCCTTAGATGGCTGGGGAGGAACATGATGATGCAGTAGGGAAGGGCCCAGAGGCTGGGGTACTCCACCATGCACTGTGGGCTAGCCCACAGGTGGCTTCACAGATCCACAGCTGGGGAGAACCTGGCCTGACCCTTGCATTTCATAGAGGATGGGTCTGAGACCCAGTTCAAGGTCACCAAAGTGGGGAGGGCATGACCCTAGCTCCTGTGCTCCCTCCCACATAGACATCAAGGGCCGAGGGACAGAATCTTGGAATGGGAGTCAGAGGGCACTGATCCTGCCTCTGGGTGACCTTGGGCCAGTCCCTGGATCTTGGGCCCTGTGGGCGCCTCCTCTGTATAAAATAAGGGAACTGGCCTGGGAGTCTACGGGGACCAGGAGCCCCCCCTCGCCAGACCACCCCAAGATACATGCCAAGGATCCAAGGAGCTGCAAAGTAACTCTAATTTTATGAGAGAGAAAGAGCTCAAATATAAGGAAATTAGGGAAGACGACTCTGTTAGGGGTCATACCCAGGCTAAGCTTTGAAGAGAGTAGAGGGGATTGGATGGGGCTAAGGTGAGAGGGAGTCAATGCACAGTGGTCAGTGGCAAAACTGGGCATATAGGGGTGGGAAGAGGCCGTAGCCATGACGGGGAATATGGGGAGAAACTAGCTCATCCAGAGGGTTTCCCAGGGAGACAGTGAAGACTTTTTTCACAGGTGTGTATGTGTGTGGGGGGTAGGGGGGGTTCAGGAATACAAGGAGAGATCTTGCTAGCAGAAGGGGCCGAGCCTTGAGAGAGTCGATGGTGGAGGGGGGCAAAATGGAAGAGAGGGTCAAGAAGGGGACACATCTGGATGCCATCTCATTCCATTCTCCTGTGAGGAATTCCATTTCAAACGGCTTTCTTTCCTGGTTTCGGTTGTAAATTTTGTCTTTCCACTGGGACCAAGGCACAATTAGCCATGGAAAATGACCCAGCGCCAAAAGCAGGGGCTCCTTCTGGAGCAGGGAGTCAATGGGCCTTCACCTACCTTCTCATAATTTGTAAAGCCGCCCATGACAGCGGGGTCCACGATGCCGTTCAGGAGCATCGAGAGCGGGTTGATGGGGAGGCTGGGGTCCCCCGAGTGTTGCTGAACCAAGCTGTTGATCTTGTCATTGGTGACATGCATGGTCTCGATGGCATTTTCCAGGGGACTGATTTCCACCTGAAAGGAAGGAAAAGGAAAAGAGCTCTCACTGATGATGGAGAATTCATCTGGGGGAGCTGACTGCCTGACTCTCAGGGCCATGCACCCAAGTCCCGCTGGGGCCGATTCCTGTGGATGAGATGACAGAGCTCTTCATCTACATTAGCTAATCTGGGGCTCCCACCAACTCCATCCATTTACTCATTGGATTGATTCACTCACTGATTCATGTGTTCATCCACCTATTAATTCAACAGGAATTTAGTAATCACCTACAGTGTACCAAGAACTGACTGAAATTATGATCCCATTTTTGTTCAGAAGAGGAAACTGAGGCTGAGTGGTAAAGACCCTCCCCAGAGACCTAGCCGGGGTGGGACGCTCCTGATGCTGGCGACCCCCACTGGCCTTCTGCTCAATGTCCAGAGAGCCATTCAGAACATTGGAAACATCACTCACCATCCTCTGCCTTTTCAATAGGGACTGTTCAAAATTCAAAGGAAGGATGGGAAGGCTTCTCTGCTCTAGGAGGGACCTTGTTGGGTTGGTGTCAACTCAGGAAGGAGAGCTGAAGCCAACATGGAAATGGGAGGGATTCCATCCCTCAGGTTCAGACCCAGAATACACCAGGCCCTCTGGCCATCTCTTATTAACTGTGAGACCCCCATAATTCCCAGGGCCCCAGCTTCTTCAGTAGGATGGGACTAGCAGGACCTTACAGAGAATTCTCTTGGAGACCAGAGAAGGTGAGTGATGGGCATGGCCTGGCCAGGCCATCCTCTACTCCCTCCCCACTAGGCTGCTTCTCCTAGACAACTCTCTGAGAGGATGAATTGTAGATCAGGGGAAGGTTGGGACAGAGTGGCCACTTCAATTCTGGTCGAGTGACTGCTTCCTGGCTGCCATGAACTCTGACTCTGGCCTCAACCCCCCAAAACTGTACAAGGCCATGCTTTGGCCCTCTGGGTGGGGATTGGCATCATTAATACATTATTTTTTGAAGGTGATGAGATAAATCTTGTAAGGTTCATGTTTTGCTCTATCTCTGAACCCAAGAGGACCCCAAGGACATGAAAAAGCCCTCCCCCAAATGGAGAGTTGCCTGGATGACTGTGAGCTAGATGGACAGGGAGCAAGACAGACACCTGTCCCTTTAGCTAAAATAACACCAAAGATGGCCTTGGGAGGGTGGGGGAGGAAGGAGCTGGCTCCTGTCTCCACCAGCCCCAGGAGCTGGGAGCTCATTACCTGCCCTCCATCTCCATCAATCCCTCATTAGCCGAGAGAGCGGCTGCCTCTCTCAAAGCTGCACAAGCCACTTACACTACACCACTTATAATCAAACCTTTTCGAATGTCAGCCCCAAACCTGCAAACTGATTACATTATTCTCTTTGTTTTAATTATCATTTAGCTGCATCTTCCCTCAGCTAATTTTCAATTCAAATGATTCTGGGCCATGATTAGGTGGTCAGACACAGGAGCGCGTTAGACTCCGGAGGGTTCGGATGCAGAAACTTGGGCTTCCTGAGGGAATGAAGGATGCGGCAAGCCCGCCATGGGGGGCTTGTTTTCTCTTCTTCCAATTTGCTACTATTAGCAAGACTTTAGGAGGACTGGGAAAGGGGGGGGTCTGAGCTGGTTAAGGAAGGCCCCCCAAACTGAGGAGCAGCAGGAGAGGGAAGAGAGCTCCAGGCTCAACGTGTGTTTGTGTGTGTGTGTGTGTGTGTGTGTGTGTGTGTATGAACACACTCTGATTTACTTTTTGGATAAGTAGACTGGCAGACTGTAGAATCCAAGGTTGAACGTCCACAGAGACAAAAGAGGTCAACCCTGCCATCCCCATCATTTTACATATGAGAACAAGTTTTACCCCATGGTCACCAAGGTGGTAAGTGGCACAGTGAGTTTCTGGACTCTTACTCCAAAATAACTAAGCAGACCCCAAACCTGGGGTGAGGTGCCACGCTTGTGATTTCTCTGGTTGGAGAGTTGCAATTTCCCCCAACTTTTGGCTTCAGAGCATTCCTTGGGGTGCAGGAGATGAAGAGATGACCTAGGCTGTGGGCTGGAATGAGTCTGGGCTGCCAAGTTCCAAGGCCGGCCCCTGCTCATACCGAGGCACTATCAGAACAAGCCCAATCCGGGGGCTGCAGCCTGTCTGCAGATCTTCCTAGGCTGATCTCTAGTCATTCCCGTCCAGCCAAATGCCACCTCGGAGAATGCCGGGTTGGCTCTCACAAAAGGTCAGGCCCCCGCCTCCTCTCATCTCTCTCCTGGCCTTATTAAGCTTCTTCACTCAGCAGTCTGACTAATCTAATCCCTGATTACACAGGGTTTTACAGGCAGAAGGCCATTAGGAGGATTTGTGCATTCCTACAAAGGACCTCTTCCTCCAAATCCCCATTCTGGCCATCCAGGACAAAGGGGGCTTTCCCAAGTCATGTCAGGCCTTATGGGAACAGCCACCTTCAAGGCCTACACAGAGCTCTTCCCTCCACTGCTTGGGAGATGAGAGCCACAGAGCAATGAGGCTTATTTTATCAGAGATGAAACCTAGCCCCAGTGAGGCTGGGTGTTTGTCCATGCTTACCCAGCTCATGCATAAATCTAAGGGCTTGGATTCCACAGGAGGTTCCTCTTGTAATGTTACTTCTGCCTCACTACCCTGTCTCTCCTAAACTGCTCTGACTTAAGACTAATGTGTAATTCATGCAATCATGCCAAACATCTCATTCTGGTACCAAGTATTGGCCTATCCCATCCAAGCCCAGGTACTTCACCATCATCATTTCCTCCACAACTTTCCTTGTCTGCCTCAAAAAAAGTATAAGCTGGGTCCCAGGTCCCCAAAACAGCAATAAAAATGACCAGCCTGAACCACAAGGTGAGCTATCCTTTCTTTTTGGAGTAGAAAGTTGGGAGCAGAACATGGCCAGGTTATACTTTGGTGAAATAGTCCTTGATGCCATTCTGTGGATGGGCAAGCTAGAGGAAAGAACTTGTTTTAACTTGGGCTGAACTTTTGTTTTAATGTTTCCATGGAGAGATGTTGAAACAATAAGCAAAGGGCGTAGTGGAAGATGTGATAGAAACCTAGTGGAGCAGCTTGGCAAAGGCAACAGTTTTCTATCCTAAGCCAGTGATCGAGTTGCTGTTTTCTACGTTCTTCATGAGCAAAAGTGGTAACACACCTCTGCCTTGCTAACTGAGGTCTTGCCAGAAAGCTTGTGATTGCTCGGATCTCATCCATTCAACCCAGTAAGCACTTACTAAGCACCTTGAGTATGCTTAGACTGGGACAACCCTGGTATTTTCAGGATGCAGAAGACCAGTGCATCAGCAGAGCCAGTTCATTCTAGGGGTGGGGTCTTACCATGAAAACGGACTTGACCTCGAACCATCGTAAGATACCAGGCAATTTATAGGCTGTTGTATAAATGGTCCTCTCTATCCACATGTTCTGTAGGGGTGACATAAAAAAGAAGGGAGTAAAATATTATTGGGAAGAGCCCACAGTGGATGGATGGTGATGCTGATGCATCCATCACATTCCAGCCCCAGGATTACAGAGACAAAAAGAAATGACCAATCATTAATCACTCTGGACTCAGGTATCTCATCCATAAAATGGAAACAATCATAACACAATTCCCCAGGTGTGTAAGGATCAAGTGAGATGGCTTAAGTAGAGCCTTTGGTCCATGTGCTGGTGACCCAGATGGGGCACTCTTGGTGCTACTGCCCAAGGGAGGAATGAGCAGAGGGGATTCGAACCCAGATGCTGCTACTGCCCAGAGCCCAGGCTAGAAGGAAGACCTCCTAACTCCTTGGTCCTTATCTGCCATCTCTCAAATGGAGGAGGCTTTGTTCCCTGTGGCGGGCGCC
This sequence comes from Macrotis lagotis, assembly GCF_037893015.1. Classification (NCBI taxonomy): domain Eukaryota; kingdom Metazoa; phylum Chordata; class Mammalia; order Peramelemorphia; family Peramelidae; genus Macrotis; species Macrotis lagotis. The sequence continues at coordinate 8,035,334 of NC_133661.1, forward strand.
CAATGTGTATGCTACAGAGCCCCAAGAGTTGTGTGACGGTCACTCTGGACATGGTACCAGTGTTTGTGTCTCATCTTTTAAGTGCATGATTTATGAGCCTCTGTTCTTACTTCCTCCTTCTCAGGAGGCAACTGGCAAACATTTTTATTCCTGTTGTACAATGAGACCACAGACACGGCGAGGTTAAGCAAATTGCTGAGGGCGACGCAGGCAATCAGTGGCAGAGCTCAGAATAACCCAGGGCTCTCCACTCCAGTCACTTTTCCTCAGCATTAGATGTGATACTTTCTCTCAATTACACTGAAAATTCTTAAATTGGACCCATTAAATCTTTAAACTTGGCTGAGGCTTTTAAGAGGAAGGCGTTTAGCTCTTCAGAATTATATACTGCCAGAACCTAAAAATGTCAACTCTTTCAAGGATGCGTCTGCCTGTCCTCCTGGATTGGAAATACAGGAATCTGGAGACTGCCTCCCTCCCTTCAGCCCCCAGCCAGGGTGATAGAGGGCCTGGGGAAGCTGGGCAAGGGCAGTGTGGTACAAGAGAAGATTGCCCAAGATCATCTGCCCAACCAGGAAGGCTCCCTTAAGGACCAAATACCGTCCAGCTGTTAGGGGAGGTGAACTAAAATGGGCATTAAGAAAGATGGGTTAGGTTAGGTTTCCTTAAGACCATGGACCTGATGGGGGGGCAATAACATGAGAACTCATTTTCCATATGGAATCCTCCCCCCCCCCCGCCCCACATCTTTAACTTCCAAAGCCTAATAGCCAGATCACTGAATGACAGGGCTTCACTTTAGAGCTGAACGTCCCACCTAGATAACCAACAGAACTCCACCTCTCCCATACTATGATCTCTTCCCAACTTCCTTATTTCTGAGGCAGGAGATGACTGGACTATAAGAAAAAAAAAACTACAAAGAATTCAGAAGGGCTTGAGAGGACATGAATGAAGTGTTGTGCAACAAGAACAAAAGGAACCAAGGGAATAATTCACAACCACATAATGTGTTCTCAGCCGCATGTTCTGAGCAAGGTATGGACCTGCTGCCACTTCAGAGGGTGATGGGGGAATCACTGTCTCAGTGGTGAAATGACCAGCTTAGGGTCACACAGCTAGTATGTGTCATGGCAGGATTTGAACCCAGAACTCCTGACTTTACAACTGGATCTATTCACTAGTTAGGCCAGGTCTCAGGTGGCAAAAATATAGGAAGACAATTACAAAGCCATCCCTTCCCTCGAAGAGTCTACATTCTTAAGCCCACTACAGGTTTCTCCACCGACTACTGGCAATGCTTCTCCACTGACTCTTCCGAGAATGGAAGAATGACAGAAAGATTCTTTGGGACCCAAGAGGCTAAGGCTCCATGCCAATCCCTACCCCCCCCCCCCGACAATTCAGCCTCATCTTGACCTCTGAAGCCCTCTAGGCTGGTCATTACAAGCATATCTGGGACTGCTTCATGGGCCAAGGGTTACAGTCCCCAGAAAATCTGAGCCAGGTCGGCCATCCTTTAAGCTGAGCAAGTCCAGAGGGGAGGGTACAGCATCTGTGCATCCCAGTGCCATCATCTTCATCTGCAAATTAATCTCTGAATGACAAGATATTTCCTAGTTATATTCAACAGAAAGATTGATTCCAGAAAAGGCCACCAGGACTTTGAGCACCATGGACCTAGGTGCGCACTGGGGATGCTGCCAAACCATTCACAAACAACTGGTGAATCTTTAAAAATAAATAAACAAAAGAAGTTTGAGACTGACCCAATTTTGTTGTATTTGTAAATCAAACCTTTTGTGTGTGCCAGTAAAGTCAGGGGAATCAAACTGCTGTTTCAAGGGCTGAAATGGAAGAGGGGCAGTGTAGCTGAGGAAAACATCCTTGAGCCTAGGACCTCTGGTTTCTGGTGCCCCTGGTGGACGAGCCCTGGGACTTTGAGAGAGATGCCAAGAACAATAGCAACACAATGACAGAGATGATGATGATGCTGATGACTATTGTTGATAGAAAAAGCACTCTACATACATGAACTCATTTGATCTTCACATACCTGAGAAACAGAGGGTGAGGTCATGATCATCCTCATTTTACAGAAGAAATAAGGCTAAGAAAGGGTCTGGTAAACACCAGAGATGAAACTCAAGCACAATCCCCTAAGTAATTCACCACATTGTGCCTCCCTTCATTTTTTAAGACAATGGACAACTGCTTAGAGGCTCTAACTGTTCTTTAAGATGATTTGTGCCTGTATAAATAGCACGTCCCACTAATCCTTCTTTAGGTTGAATAGCCCCAAGGTCTTCCCTAACCTTCCTCCTGAAGAGCCCATTATGGGGTCTATGCCAGAGTCCATGGAGAAATGCATGTGGAGTCCAAGGAAAGTGTCCTGATGACAGAGATGAGCCTGGTTCATCTTTTGGACCCTGTGCAATCTCCTCCAGAGCGAAGCAAATGGAGCTTGTGGAGGAAGCCAGAGATTCCTTGGCTCTTTTGGATGTGCCTATTGGACAGCAAGACTATAGCCCAATTCAGGTAGTGCAATGGGTTGGAAATGCCCTTTATTTCTTGACCTTGGATCCTTTTGGGAAAGCTCTGGGTGGGATTTAGGACCTTAGGACAACCAGTGGACCCCAGTAGGGATGTGGGAAGAATCTTGAATTTGGATGCAGGCTCAACCTTCAACTTGGCTCAGGGCATGGCCTTCCTTGGCCATTTCTCTGGCTTCAGTTTCTCTCTATATATGAATGAATGAGGAGGGTGGCTGAGAACTCCTCTGAGATCCCTTCTAGCTCTCAATTCTATGAGATTCTTCATAAAGTTAAAGAAAAGCACTCTTCTGTTGTATGGTGTGTATCTCTATCTCTATCTCTATCTCTCTATCTCTCTATCTCTATCTCTATCTCTATTTGTATATCTTACTATCTAAAGTCACAGGATCCTAGAATATGAGCGGAGATGGGGCCTCTAAGCCACCTTAATTTACAACTGAGGAAACTGGAGTGCAAAGAGTCTGAGAAATTTGAGCAGTCAGTAATGGCAGGATTTGAATCCAGCTCCTTTGACTTCAGACCTGGGCTTTTTCTATTAGGTCATACTAAGGAAGAAACCAGACATGACCTTCTGGAGGCCATGTGGGCCCTTTTTCTCTTGGGCATCCTGAGGGAGAGAGCAGCCATAAGGAAAAACTGAAGCACACCAGGCTTGACAACTACAGTTGTTTTTTTCTTACCGCAAATTCATTATCTGGGTTTTTCTCTCCTTTTCTGATAGGCCTTGAATACTCGAATCTCTGCACCTCATTGACCCGATAGAAACTGTTGAAATACAGGAAAATACATTAACTGAAAAGACTGAGGCCACAGGATGACCAGTCACTGGACATTTGAACAGCTCCGTGGATGGAGCAGGTTGGTCCGTCCAGCTGTCATTTCTCCAAGGCCTCAGTTTGCAGACAGGATCTATGATCCTTTGGACAGACAAGATAAAAGTCTGACTTTACAGGGTGTTTCAAACTCCCCTCCTACTCAAGCTCACTCTTGGGTAGGCAATACGGAGTGGTGATAATGAGCAAAGAAACCAGGAGGGACATGGGCGGGAGGAGGGAGATGACCTTGATTCCAAAATAACTGTATTTTTATGTTTTAAATGGCTTACAATAAATGAGAAAGAACATACCATGATCTAACAAATAGCAAAATGGTCTTTAAGAGGGAAAAAATTACCCTGTTATTTTTCCCCTTACACAAAGTATATGTTTTAACCACCGCTCCACACACATGTCCAGGGAGGGGTGAAGAATTTATGGGCAAATGTTCCCAATGGCAATGGTGTTCCCCAAGTCAATGATCAATATTTTAGTAGAGATGATGCAGCTCTCTGTTTGCTTAAAGCTTCATTCTGAGTAAATTGTGCGAAAGCTTAAATTTTTATGATTTATAAAAACAACTCTGTATAAATAAACATGACTCCCAGTTTTACTTCTATTATTGCCTTTAACAACAGGTAAAAAAGGAGCAATATATTGTTTTATGGGCAAAAAAGTAACTTCTAAGTGTTGGATGATGAGGAAGCAGTTCTCAGGTAACATCTGGCCAGGGGTTAAGGTTGGTGAAGATGTACCACGTGAGAGAGAACATTTGTGTGATTCACAGCCAGAGCTGGCCAAAGGCTTGGTGGGGGTCTCAGACACCTCCTCAAGGAGGGTCCTCCTGATCCCCTGCAGCTCCTCAATCAATCATCTGTACATCTATCTCTCTTTTACCTGTCACAGAGCCCTGGTAGGACAGAAGATCTTTGGGACCATTGGTGGAGCTCGAAGGGACTTCTTCTATAAGTGTGGAAAGGGAGCCCTACAGAGGTGGTCAACTTTCATTTTTGAAAATGAATAGAGGCTCGGTATCTAGGCAATGGTAAACAGCAAGTGCTAAACCAATGCTTCTTAGAGCTGCTTGGTTTTTAAGAGCATCACTAATGGAAACATGAGCCAATGGGAAGATCAAAACCCACCTCTGATTTGGAATGGAGACCATCAGGAAATATATTCCCATTTAACATGTCTGATGGAACCCTGTCTTTCTTGGATGAGAGCTAAGCACTGTACAGGAAGCAACTCAGACCAGGCTGCCCTCTGACCATGTGCTTTTCTTCTACTTGGCTGAAACCTATAAATGGCAGACCACTTTTTTGCTTCAAGAGATGAGGATGCTTGCATGGTGGTGGAGTTGGAGGGGGAAATTGGGCAGCTTCCACTCAGAACGAGGCAAGGAAAACCTCTGACTTTTGGCAATAAGAAGGCAGTTGAGGTTGTGTTCAAAGGGGAAGCTTACCTCACAATTTGCTCAGAAACAGGTCGGTGGAATTTTGGTGGCAAGTCCAGTTTGGGCTTCACAGTGAAACACTGGATGTCTGAAGGGAAGAGTTAAGGGGGAATAGACACAAGAAGGTAAAGGGGCACTCCTGTCATTGGGCATCTTGGTCAGCAGGGGACAGAGTTGGGCCACCTCATGACTGGGCAGCCCTGACCCCAAACAGGAGGATACACTGGCCAGGAGAATTCTTGATGTCATCTCCAGGAGGAGATGTTGTCTTCATCTTCTCAGCATTGGGAAACTGGGTCAATAACCTGGCTTCGAAGTCTTCCCGGCGTTCGTATTCTTTTCCCCGGTAAATGAAAACTTTGCCCTAGAAAGAGTAATTTTTGTCAAATATTAGCACCAAGCAAAAGCACTGGCTGACCTGAGAGCCTGGCCAGCAGCCTGCTTTGAAATGTCCACACATTTATTTCCCCTAAGACCATAGACACTGATAATCATTCTTGGGATGCTCTTCCCTATTGTAGTGACTGTATTGGAAAGGGTCAGTAATGACCACAGAATGAAAAGCAGAGAGAGGGCCTTCACTGGGACATGCCCATCCCAGAGAAGTAAACTGAGGCCCAGAGAGGAGGTCACTTGTCCAAGGGCATGGCCAATGATAGAGCTTACAGACCCCAAAGCTGGAACTCGTTGTGGGTTGTACCATGTGATGATTCAGGCTACTTGTGTGCCATATTTTTAAATTACCCTTTCAAATGAAGTTAATGAAGGGAAAAGAAATATTACAGGAATAGTACAGGAAGATGAAAGGAAGGGAGAGGAAAAATGAATTGAAAAAGGAAAGCAACAGAAAAGCAAAAGGATAAGGGCAAAAGGGAAGACAGGAAATAGAGAATGGAACCCTAGCAACTCCAATCCACTAGTGTTTGCTCCTTGGAGACAGGGCCTGTCTTGGGCAACTTATCACAATGTCCGACAAGCAGTAAGCATTTCACATATGTTTATCAATCGATTCCTAGGAACTAGGAAAAAAACAACAAAATGAGTACAAATTCTGCCTTTGAGATCACAGTCTCTCTGACCCAAGGGAGGTCACTCATGCCCGATGCCATTCTATAAACTACTTGGAAGTAAGAGTGATTTTATAGGGAGTCCCCAGAAGCAAATCCAATGAGCACCAGCAATTTACCCAGAATAGACTGGGGAGCTATCTCTACACTCAGGGCTAAATAACCTTCCTAAGGCTTCTGGGGCAGGATTTGAATATGAGTCCAACTGGCTATTTTCCCTCCCTGCCTATAACTAGATACCTAGTGGTTCTTTGATGGGGATTGTTTTGGTATGGGCTTCACATTGTGTGTGTGTGTGTGTGTGTGTGTGTGTGTGTGTGTGTATGTGTGTGTGTATGTGTGTGTGTGTATATGTGGTGATGGTAGGGTGGGGGGGGCTATGTGTGAGAGCATGGGGGGAGGAAATATTCATTAGATCATTTTTGTCTCCCTAACCCTCAGTTTACTCCTCTGTAAAACAGATATAAAAATTCCTAGTGGATCTACTTCCCAAGGTGATAGCAGTCTCAATGATATCATATACTCCAAGATATTGATGTAAGGTATCATTATTATTAGCAATTTTTAAAAAATTCTTCTAAATTAAAAAAAAATCCTTCTAAAACTCCCCACAGTAACAGACCAGGGCTCTGTGCCCAGTTTTCTTTTATTCTCCTTGAAGCTGTTCATCCCCTTCTACTGCTAGTGTCAGTGAGAGTCATTCTCCCTCGCTATCCACCCTGTAGGCTTCCTTCACCTGTTCCTGAGGACCACCTCCAACTGGTTTTCTGTCTCCAGATGGCTTTTTATTGGGTTGTTCTTGTGTTCTCTCCCCCATTAGATTGGGACCAGGGCCTGTCTCTGACCTTCTTTTGTAACCCCCGACTCTGATCACCCAGGGCTTGGCCCATGGTGGATGCTCAGTAAGGAATCATTGACTGATTCACATCAGGAAGCAGATCAGACAGGTCCAGCACATTCCACATCTGGGCAGCTCTGGCCATTCCCAGGAGCTTCCTGTTCAAGCTTCACTAATCCAAGATGCATAACAGGAAAACATGAAAGGGGACCGTGCTCATTGGGCTTCTTGCCAGGGAAGAAGCACAACAACGTCATTCTTTACAAGAAAAACTCTAAAAGCATTTTCTCCAAGTGTTGATTACACTTTGTTCAGGAAGCCTCCCTCCCTTCAAAGGCAAAGACAATGGAAAAAAAGGACACATTTCTAAGGATTAGGAAAGATGTGGGAAAGAAGGATTCTTTTGGGCTAGTATACTTGAAAAGCTTCTTTTGTTCTGATGGTTTCCTGAAGGGCCATTTCTTCTGAGCAGTGAATGAAATACTAAATATTACCTTGTTTGGTTTGTCTAAACAGCTGATGTGGTGACCAAATGACCCCTGACCTGTGATACGTGAAGCATTATATGCACATCTCTGCAGGAACACCAGATAATTTAAAGGAGGAGGGAGAGGCCGGTCAGCTCGTTTCTCTCTGGAGTCCCAGAGCTGCCACAGGGAGCCCCCCCTGTGCACACAAAGATGGCACCAGCTCCCTCACTGACAGTGGCGTTCTGGCCCACAAGCAGTCCCTTCAAACATCAGGACTGGCTGCCGTCTCTCTTGGGATGCTAGGATAATCATTTTCTACAGAGCCCAACTCACCAGCTTTAAATCATGGCCAGCTAACGGTCCCCAGGGGCAGAGGGCACTCCATTAGAACCGAGTGGGCCAGGGTGAGATTTACAGCCAATCACAGCCTGGGACCGCTCAGGGAAATTATTGATGACTTCCACCCTGAGTCCAGCATCCATCTTCTTTTCCAATTTTAGAGGATTAGTATTCATCACAAACGCATATCCAATTTAGAGGCTGCCCCTTAGCAATTTCCTGCCATTTTTTATTGAGTTACTTTGGGGCAAATCTGTTCAGATTTAGGTTTCTGATCAACTACTCTCTTTGGACAGTGTTTCTGTAGCAGTAGAAGAGGCACACAGGCAGTTAGGAGATGCATCATTGAGAGGGGTTTCATTAAAGCTGGGGACAGAATAAGGGGTCCCTCAGCTCAGGAAGGGAGGACTGCCAAGACCCTTCTTCTGCTGACTGTCAGGCTCAGGCCAAAAGAGCATCCTTTAGAAAATGGCCTCATAATTTGTGAGAATTCTGAGAGGGAAGTCATTTGGTCTTGGAGAGAAGACTCTCTGCTCCACTGGTGCTGAGGAATTCTAATAGAAATTCTGAGAGACCAACCCCCACAAGCTCTACTGAATCACAAAATTACTGAACCTGAGGGTTTGAATAATCTGATACAATATTGGCAAAATTGCAATACAGCTCTTTTCATAACCACGAGGACCATTCAATTGCTTTCCATGATGAAAGGAGAAAATCTTGTGTCTGAAAAACAATGTAAGGGTAAGTATCTAAGAAATGTGAAGAAAATATATACAAGTTATGGGGGGAGGGAGGGGGAGAGAGAGAGAGAGAGAGAAGGAACAGAGGGAAAGAAGAAAAAAGAAAAGAAAAGAAAAGAAAGGAGGAAGGCACAGAGGGAGGAGAGTAAGGAAAAAAGAAGGAAGGAGAGAAAGTTGCAAAAGAGAATGAAGGAGGGAATAAAGCAAGGGAGAGAGCAAAAAAGAAAAAAGAAAAGAAAGAAAAGGAGAAAGAATAAAAGAATGAAAGAAGACAGAGAGAAGAGATGAGAAATGAGAGACTGGAAAAGGACAAAGAAGAATAAAGAAACAGAGAAAAGCAGAAAGAACAATAGAAAGAGAAAAGAAAGAAAAGGAAAGAGAAGTGAAACAAAGAAAGCCACTGAGATGTTTGCCAACAGGGCTGCAGAAGTCAATTTTGATTCTGAGAGAGATGAAGGCTCAGCTGTGTCTTTGAAACAAAATGACTTTCTGTGAAATCAAAGGTGAGGAGATCCCAGGAGCACAAAGGGGTCTGTGAGGGCCGGTGAAGAAGCCCAGCACCTCAAGGTGCCGAGTCAGACCTGGATTCCCCACTCAGGAGGATGGGGCCCACTGTTCACTGTCATTAAGGACATGTACCACTTTACCCTCAAGAAGGTGGGAAATCCTTGTCCATAGTATCCAACAGCAAAATAATCTGGTTTGGGTCGGATCACTTTGACAATACTCTCGTAGAATTGAGCCTGTTTTTTCTGCAAGAGAAACAGCAGAAACATCTCCAGATTAGGCTCAAACCATCAGGGAAGGCTTCTGTCCTACAACATAACAACCCCCCCCCCCCCCCCGCCCCATGTTGCTGGAAGACCCTTGGGTCATGGATGCACACGTGCCTGCATTTGAGCTTCGTCCTTTCCTCTCTGCTCCCATCGTGGGAGAAGAAATGGCCAGAAAAGTCAAAGTCAGTGACTCTTCCATTGGTTACAATCTCTAGTTTGGGGGAAAACTGGCCTGGCAGGAACCCTGTACAGGACTGACACGGGAGAGCGTTTGAAGACCAGTCTTTCTGGTCTAACTGCTCTTCAATCAGCCAGTGAAGATTCGTCCTGATAGAGTGCTCTGCTGGCCAGTAGAATGTGGATCCTGGGGATGTAGAACCACTGAAGGCAAGAAATGTGGGTGGGGAAGCTCAGCTCATGTCCTGCCCAAGTACCACTGGCATTAGGGCAGCTGGGTGGTGCTGCAGATAGAACACTGGCCTTGGAGTGAGGAGGACCTGAGTTCAAATCTGACCTCAGACAGTTAATAATCACCCAAATGAGTGACCTTGGGCAAGTCACTTAATGCCATTGCCTTGCAAAAAACAAACAAAAAAGAATCATTGACATTTTCCTCTCCCAAGGAGAACAGAAGCACCTGGGGGCAGGGTCAGCTTTACTCTTATCCCTGTATCTCCAGCATCTAGCACAAATATGAGATGCATAATAACAGTTTATTGAGTTAAAGCAAACCATGCCTGGAAGTTTATGTATTTATTCATTAATTTATTTCCTTAAGGGTTTTTTTTTTAAAGTCTGGCACTGTCCTTGGTGGTAGAAATAGACAGAAGAGTCAAAAAAAATGAAAACAAAACAAAAAAATTCTGCCTTCAGAGAGCTTCCATTCTAGGGGAAGCCCACATTTGAACAAACTCAGACACTCATTTGAGCTGAGAGATGCTCTGGAGGCTAGCATTAACCATTGATCACTCATGGGCACAGCCACAATCCACTCTGAATGGTACAACATCAGATTTGGAAATTGAGCTACTGGGGAGAGGGCACAGGGGGCTGGGGCACAAGATCCCCTCCCCCAGCATGGAGCTCAGAGGAGAAGGAAGCCACCAGGTTATGGGGGTCAGGGCAGTCCCAATCCTAATGAGAATGCTGAAGAGTGAGAGGCCAGAAAATCCTGCATTCATTTAAAGGGAAGGCACAGAGACCTACCAGCAGCTCACTGAGCTGCTCATAATCAAACATCTCGTTTTCATACTGCTCGGCGAGTTCTTTGCCCAAGGCGATGGCCTCTTCCCACATCTGTTTAAAACACACACACACACACACAAAAGAAAACGAAACAGAAAATTAAAACAGGAAAAAAACCCCATGCTGAATCATATACATTAGTCAAACTTTGAAACTGATATTAAAACAATCCTTATCAAAACATGGCAAAATAACTTTGTTTATTGGAAAAACAAAGCACAAAAAAATTAGTCAACAAAAAAGAAATTTTATCTCAAATTTCTTTTGATTTGTCTTTTTTAATAAACACTAGATTACTATGCTAGTCATCCACATAAATGATGAATATCTTGAGCTCTGCCTAGGGTCAGAGAATCATTGTGCTTGAAACAATTCCTGAGCCAAGCTATTCTTCTTGGATTCCAATCCAAACTGCACTATTTCATATATCTTAGTGGACAGTTGAATATCTAAAGGTGAGATAATGGGCAGGATACTGCCTTGTTTAACCGCAGTTGTCTAAACTATCTTGAATGATTGCGTAGAAAGAATGCTCCTTTCCACATGCTACCATCCTTCACCAATCTTGATCACAACTATAAATGAATATTATGAAAATTTTTGTTGGGAGAAATGTGGAGAATTAAGAATCAAGGATGAGCTTGGTCTCATCAAGTTTCCTTCTACTTCTGAGCTCAGAAGATTCCCTGGTGGGTCGTCAGAATGCTTCAGAGATGGTCCCAAACCAGGAAACCAACCATTTAAATGCTTAACTATGGTAGCAGAAGAGGACAGAGGAATAGAGAACAATGACACTGAGAGGGAGAAAAGTATCTCTTTATTGCTCTCCTCTCCCCTACCAGGATATTAAACCTATGTTACATCTGTACTAAAATCTACGTGAATGATAACTGTTCCATCAGAGATTCCAGGAAAGAAATTGTTCCATCCTTGTTTAAATAATTTGAGTTTTATCTGCTATTTTCCAGAAGAAAACCTTTGTCTAGAATTAGAGAAACATTTTGAAAATGCACTATTGCAACTAAGACCTTTACTGTAGGGTGTGTGTGTGTGTGTGTGTGTGTGTGTGTGTGTGTGTGTGTGTGTGTGAGAGAGAGAGAGAGAGAGAGAGAGAGAGAGAGAGAGAGAGAGAGAGAGAGAGAGAACTGAGGATAAGAGGGAAAAAATGGCCAGAGTTCACTTTGCCATCCATCTTCATTCTCCTTTCCAGAACTCTGGTGAGGTTTCAAAATTCTTTATTCTGGATGGTCATAACTGATCACTCAAAATCAGTAAGGCGGGATTTCCTTTTACCTTTAATGCTTTTAAAATTCTAGTAAATAAAGTCTCCTTTAACATAAATATTCATTTCAAGGAAAATTTTTATCAAATTTTGCTTCTGCTAATTCCTATGTAACCTTGACCAAGTCGTTAACCTCAGTTTCATCAGTTATAAACTGAAGGGGATTAGGCCAAATGAGGTCTGAGTTTTCATTTAACTCTAAATCCTGAATTCTATTAAGTTGCCAAGATGCAGATTTTAGTTAAAAGTAATGAGCATCTTCTTGACAATTCTATCCATGCCAGAGTGAGATGGACTGATGCGGGCCCTAGTGGGTTCCTCATTACTGAAGATCTTCAAACAGGGCTGAATGACCACTTGGGGTGTTATAAAGAGGGTTCTTGTTGAAGTCCAAGTTGGACTAGATGGACACTAAGAGAATGTTCTTCTACTTATCTCTGGGATTCTGTAATCAGTTTGAAGGTTTTAATCAGATGGAGGCAGAAAGAGGGCATCTGTACTGCCTTTTTCCAATGTGAATACATAGCTAATGGCCTGGACAAGAAGTCAGAGCAAAATTTTGATCTGTGTGAAAACTCTAAGGTTGATTTTAGCTCCAAACAGGAGACGCTGGAGGAGGCCGGAGCAGAGCAGAACATCCATTGCCGCAGTCATGACTCCTTGAAGAAAGAAGTGACTCTAGTGTGGGAACTTGTTTGTGAAGGTCCAGAAATCAAGAAGAGACCGACTGCCTGCCATTTTCTTTGCGTTAAAAAGTTCAACAGGAGTGTGATATTTTGAACTGTCCTCTGCACCCTGGTTTGTGCTGTCATGAAGAGAGGTCACACGGGGACCCTCAGAGACAGCTTGCAACCATGAAGACCTGCTAGCTCCTTGATGAAATGGGGCCTTCCTTGCCCTCCTTCCTCCCAGTGTGTTGGGAGAACTAAATGAAATCATGTTTGCAGAGTGCTCTGCAAAATTGAAAGAGTGCTGATTATTATTATGCCATTATTATGACCGTGGGCTAGTCCCTTAACCTCACTTTCTGTATCTGTAGAATGGGGATAATGATAATAGTCTAAAAGGGCTATCTTCAAACATTATGCAAATGTGAGCCAAAAATACATTTGTATAGATCTATAGCTCTATAAATACCCACCCTTGTACCTATATATAAGGTACGGGGTACAGAGGTCACCAACTCCAGATTTGGGGGAGTCTTGGGGCTACTTCAGCCTCAGCTATGATTAGTCCCAGCTCCCTGCCACAGTCCATGAGGCCCATGTGGTTCAACAGACTCCCAAGTCCAAAGGCATCCTATCAATTGTATGTGTTCAGATTTGGCCTCCTCAATCCTTTTGATGGCATTCTTGAAACTGTGAGCTCAGGAAAAGCAGGAAGCCCGTCCTCTCACTAATATTAGCTAAGACCTTTGGAGAGGTTGACCTTTTTCCCATCACTCAAAAATGATAGATTGGGGGAAGTTCCATTTTTAAAGGTCAAGCCATTTGAAGTGGAGATGGTCCAGTGAAGAGTACAGGCCTTTTTGGGTGACATTTGTGATTTCATTCCTGTAGGAAATTCCCAGGTGGTGGGGGATGGGAATGTGGAAACTTCTGTCACACCTTAGGCAAACTACTGATAAGATCACAGATGGTAAAGCTTGAAGGACATCAGAGTTCATTTATCAGATGAGGAAGCCAAGGTCCCAAGGTGTAAAGCCAGCGTTCCAAGTACAGGGCAGAACTTGGAACCTGGGAGCACACTGACCTGTCCATGGTCTCACAGTTGCTATGTCTTAGAAACAGGACTGAAACCCAGGCCTTTCCAACTACAAGCCTTCCCCTCTAGTCTCCACCTTAAGCTACCTCAAGCATCCCTTGGGTCAATTCAAATCAATTGAACTATTACTGACCACATGTGCCCTCCAAGACATGGTGCTAGGTGCTAGAGGGTAAAGATGTCAACAAGCTTGGACTGTCAGTTGGCTAATGAGGGATGGGAGCACTCACACAGACAATGCCACTAGAATGTACTCTTGAAAACAAAAAAGACAGGAACTGCTTTTCACCATTTTTTGTTGGAGCTAGTAAATAAAATAGGTATTGAAGGAAAAAATTTCAATAATAGAGATCTAGATGGAGACATCTGTGCTCAAGTGACAGCACAGAGCACAGGCTGACAAGAACATAAGGGGAAGGGGCCTTGGCGTGCATCCAGCCCCAACTCGGCTATTAGTGAAAGAGGGGCCTCTTCAAAGCAAACCTCTCCTTTCAGAACCCCCCCCCCCCCATCTCAGGGAGCTGGCTCTCATCTACTCTTCTCTTGTGAATCTTTATTCATCTCTCAGCTCCCTTGTTACCAGTGACCAACAAAGCAACCACAGCTCTGTACTCTTCTTGTCTTGTTCCATTCCTTTGCTGTAGAATGTCTCAGATCAGAGATCTACCATCAATTAAAAAATAAATTCTCCACTCTTCTAAAACTGCTCTTAATGGTCACTAGGGACCTTCTGACAACAGCTAAAGAGACCTTTTTGAACAAGATCCTGGTTGCCCTCATGGCTCTTCCATGATTGGCTTTCATGATCCTGAGCTCATTTAGTTCTCTCCTTTCTCTTCAAATGCTCTTTGTTTCATTTGTTGAATCATTTCTTGAGATTAATCCTTAGCGCCCCGCCCCCCAACTCTCACTCCCTCAAAGAAGCCTTGGTCCCTCATTATTTTATCTATTATGTCTATGTTGTTGACTCTTTAATGATTTTTAGCAATCATTTTTTTAAGTTTTTTTTACTTAAGGCAATGGGGTTAAGTGGCTTGCCCAAGGTCACACAGCTAGGCAATTATTGTCTGAGGCCAGATTTGAACTCAGATACTCCTGTCTCCAGGGCCGGTGTTATATCCAGCCACCTTAGCTACCCCCAAAACAATCCTTATTAATAAAAGATAAAGACAGAGATGGAATCCTTCTCAGGTGACAACAAGCTGGGAGGGGAGATAGCATCAGGACGACAGAGTCAGGATCCAAGAAATCTCTTGACAGTTTAGCACTGGAGTTGTACTGAACAGAGTAAAATTGAAGTAACTGAAGTAAAATTGAAGAGGCTTCAATGAGACTTTTGGACTGGAGTCCAAAATCTAGTTTCCCAGGGAAGGACAGGAAAGGCTTGGGTGCCTCAAAAACTTGTCTCAAAGTGACCTGGGGATTTTTGTGAGCTGGAAGCTCAATATGTTTGAACCTTGAGCTACTGGTGGTATTGGTGGAAACCCAGCCCACAAGACTAGGGATGCAGTGGTCCCTGTGGATTGGATGACCACACTTGGCCGTTGTGCTTTTGGGAGTCCAAGGATAAGCTGGAGCATGTCTAGAGGAGGGGGACCAAGATGGTCAGGGCGTTTATCTAGGGATTCTAAGTTGACAAAGAGACTTAGGCAATTGAAAAAGCTAGAACTAGGGCTATTGGGTAGAAATGGCAAAGAGTTAAGTTTAGGCTTAATATTAGGAAAACTCCCTAACAATCAGTCATCCTGTAGTGGAATGGGAGGCAGGAGTGACCCTTATCAGGCATTTGGGGGAAAAAAATCTTTCGCAGGTGTAGGTGGGGGCTTCTGACTTCTGAAGTCTCTTCCAATGTTAAGATTCAGTAATATCCAAAGAGCAATCCTCAACATCTAAGAAACAAAAACAAAACCTCCTATACTCTGGTTGGGGAATACTAGGGAGGGAGTACTGGACAGTTCTAGTCAATCTGGTTGGGTTCAAGTCCCAGCTTTGCCATTTATCATTTGGACGCCCCTGGACAAGGCACTTCATCTCTGGACTTCAGTTTCTTCATCTGTAGGATCAGGGGGTCCAGCTAGATGGTTTCTGAGGTTCCCTTCAGTTCTAAATCTTGGATCCCAGGATTTCAAATGCCCTAGAGAACATTTCCACTTGGAAGCCAAGTTCATTTAAAACCCCACATGCTTAAAATGGAATTCACCTTTTTCCTGTCCAAACCTGGCCTCTTTCCCAACTCCCTCTTTGTCTTAACTGTTGGCCTTGCCTCAGAATCATGAAGTCATCTTGGACATTTCTTCCTCTTTTGCTCTTCATATCCTCTGCCCACCCTCTCCTCTAGAGGAAGCCATTTAATAAATGTTGGTTGATTGATTGATTGATGGAACTAGCTCCAGATCTCCTGCTTTCCTTGTACTTCTCATTTTCATCATGAAGTCCAGGCTCCCAATCCTTTATGTCTATGTTTTCTAGCTAGTATTAGGTGGTAATGAGAGATAAACAGCAAACAGACTAGGGAAGTAGTGGTCCTTGTTTCCCTGTCCTTTTAACCTAACCTACAGAAAACACTGTGTTTCTCCTGCTTAAGAATCTACAGTGGCTCCCAAATATTTACTTTTGTTATTCCAGGATTTTCCTCTTTTTGACCAAGCCTAACTAACTGCATTTCCTCTAGCTCCCCAACAATCACCTTCCATATTAACCAGGATGATATCATTGCCATAGCATGGTCACTGGCAGTCCTAAAGCTTTGGAGGTGGAAGAGAACTCTGGAGATATTTTAAACTGTGCCTCAGTCGGACTCCCCTCTATTACAATAAATGCCTTTGTTTGAAGAGTTGTAGTGAAGGGGACAGACCTCAAGGAAAGCTCGCTCCATTCCTGGGCCTGTCAGGAATCCTAGATTGTCTCCCAGGGCAAAGGAACACAAATCTCAAGGTGGCTAACATCCAGCCGATTGTTCACTGAAATCCCAACATCTTTTTCAGAAAGTCATCTGAGTCCTGCCTCCCCAGTCCTGTCCTTGTGAAGCTGATTCTTTGACCATAAGGCTGAGAGATCTTGATCGATCCCAGTTAAATTTCACCTTAGAATCAGCCTAGTATTGTAGCTTTCCTCCTGACCCATAAGAGGCACCCAGTAAATGATAGCTGGCTGACTCCCTGCCGAGATCTTTTCCCATCTAACAGAAGATTCTAGCTTGTCATAGAACGAGTCAGCTGTCTAGGCCAGATCTGTGCCCTCTGCAAACTGGTAGCAGGCTCTCATCTCGGCTTCCAGGCAAGTCCCTGATAATGAGATTGAAGCAAACTGCTAAGATCTAGGGATACAAAAAAGACAAAAGACAATCCCTGCACTCCCTCAGTGGACAGTCCAGCATCCTGTCCAGCCCCTGTCCCTGCCCTGGGTGGCACACGAACCCACCTCCACATTTACTAGACTTGCAACCACAGCTCCCTCTTCTCAGGTGTGGAGCTGGCTGGCTTTGTTCCAGGACCAGGGGATCATTAGATAAGTTAGAGCTCTCCTGGGCCATTTCCCTCATTTTGCAGAGAAGGAAACAAAATGCCAAAGTGGGGAAATCATTGGCCTGAGGTCCCAGAGGGAGGAAGAGCCAGAGGTTGCCAGCCCGAACCTAGATGTAATCCAGGACTGTCTGAAGGAATTTTAATTACTCAAATGCAGGCTTAATAGGAAAGATTAAAAAAGTTCCAATGCACAACTCTCTCTCTCTCTCTCTCTCTCTCTCTCTCTCTCTCTCTCCCTCCCTCTCCACACATACACACACACACACACACACACACACACACACACACACACACACACACAAACACACCCAGCTGTGTGGGAAATGAAAGCTTTGATTACGTCAATTTCTGATAAACTCCCTCTGATTATTAAATGAGGGGCCTTTTGGAGAAGCCTATAATTTAATCTGAAAAGTTCATGTAAAATGAAGTCATGGTCTCAGAGAAACCTGGGGTTGCACCCATAGGCCTATGTCTCAGGAAGCTTTTCTCATTAAGGATTAATGAGTAATGCCAGTAATATAACCTGGTTAGTCCCTTAGGGGGCAGAACATCTTGGGTTGGCAACCAAGGGTCGCAGGGTCTGAGGGCTGGACAAAAATGATCTGACCCAACTTGGTTTAGGAAAGGTATACAATCACTTAATACAGTTTTTTTGTTTTATTTATTTATTTGACTAGGCAATGGGGTTAAGTGACTTGCCCAAGGTCACACAGCTAGGTAATAATTAAGTATCTGAAGCTGGATTTGAACTTGGGATCTCCTGACTCCAGGGATGGTGCTCTATCCACTGCATTCTAATTTAATACATTTTGAAATTACCCCTAAAATGTTTATTTAAGGGATCAGAACATATTCTGTCCAATTCTCAGCTGAAAGCTAGGAAACCAGGGGTTGGCTGATAGACCTGAAGTAAGAAAGACTCGGGTTCAAATTCTGTCTCAAACACTTACTAGCTATACAAGCAAGGCCAACTCAGTTTAACTTTTCTAAGCCTTAGATGTCTCATCCATAGAGTATAATAATAACTCCTTTAGTCCTAGTCTCACAGGGTGATTGAGGGGGACAAATGGGAGAATATTGTTAACGAGCTTGAAGAATCTTAAAAACACTCACTGAATGTTGTCTTTTGTCATCATTATTGCAGTTGTAAGGGAAAATGGGTTCATTGCCTGATCTTGTTTGAGATTTTATTTGATTCATTCCCTGTCCACCTCCCCTTCCTCATGAGTCTCTGAAAGACAGTCCAATTCACTGGCCTTTAGCTGAGCCACAGACAGTCTTCTCTGCTTTGAGCTGGGGATCCTGGTACTGGAAGAAGAGCCTTAGAGGCTTCCTACCACCAGGTCCAGAATGTGCTGGAGCTCAGACTCTGGTGGGTGCAGCCTTGGAAAGCTCAGGGTCTGGTCCTCTCCTCACTATGTTACAGAGGAAGATACCAGGGCTACTTCTTCCAGATGGATGCTCAACCTCCAGAGAGCAATGTCTTTCAGGGAAATTCAGACCAGCCATCTGGGCTGACTTTCTTTGTTGGATTATTCAAAGTTGTTGATTCTCCCGGGTCTAAAAGGAGGCTTTCCAAGAAGGTTGCCTCGGATGACGGAGCTGCTCTCAAGTGAATGGATCTCCAAAGGTTTCACCAAATAGACTTGTTAACCTCTCTCCCAGACTGCTAGGACCCCACCTTCTAGAGCTCTTTTCCAATCTTCCCAGTTGGTAACTGTGCCTTCCCTAGTGAGCTTACCTTCCATTGCCCCATCTGTGTTGTGACTCTACACACTTATTTGCACATTAGACTGGGAGCTCCATGAGGACAAGAGCCATTTTTTTGTCTTTCTCTGTACCCTGGAGCTCAGCAGGATGCCTAACAAATGGCAAATGCTTAATAAGAGCTTGCCAACTAACTGGTCTTTGTTGCCTTCTCTCCCACGTGGTGCTCCATCTCCCGACTTCAGCTCTCCTCTCTTCTGTCTCTTGGAATTCTCAGTGGCTTCAGGACTCCATTTAAGCCCCACATGCTACAGGAAGGTCTCTATTGCCCCTTTGGTTTTTCCCTGGACTCCTCCGTCTTAGGCGCCTTTCCCAGCTGGTCAACTTGGATCTGTTCTAATGGGCAACAGATATACATGTTGTTTCTCTCATTACAGTAAGATCCTTGGGAGGAAGGACTTGCTTCATTTCTGGCCTCTGTGTTCTCCTTAGTGAGTATAATGTCTGGCTTAATAAATGACAAATGATGGCAAACCTCTTCACTCCAGATGTTTTTAGAAATAATCCAGCTAATAGCATTACCATAAAATCAAAGAATTTGGGGGTGAGGCCAGAGGTCTTGGGTAAATATCAACCCCCTCTGGGGGCAGGGACCAGAATTCCTTTTGACTGTGAATCAGCCTTTAGGGTCTGACATGTAGTAGGCAATCAATAAACATTTAATGGATTGGGGGGTGAAACCCATGAAATTGGGAATATGTTTTCTCAGTGTTGATCACTAACATGAAACCATTAACTCAGAATTCCTGAAAACTCCACTTCTTGGCCTTCTACTTTTGGTTCCTGAAATAAAGGGATAATGGCACTGTCCTCTTTCCCTTTGGCAGAAGCCAATGACCTGTGAATTTTGTAAAAGCTAGGGCTATTTTGGGGAGGGGGATTTCCACTCTTCTTGGATCTGTTCCTTGGACAATAATGATTCACCCTTTATGCCACAGCCCACTTGCCTCTAGATTGGGAAGGCGGGTGAACACTGACTAATAATTCCTTTCCCACTATGGTAAACTACCATCCTCCTCAAATTTTTCTGTAATAGCGAGCATTCTGTTCCTATCCCATGGACCAAAGGCCAGTGATTTTCAGGGGAGTCCTTGGATTAAGGGCTTTGTTGAAAATTGCTAGCCAAATGCAAAAAGGACCGACTACTCTGAGCTGCACTAAGCCAAGGAGACTAGATTGTCATAAGAAAAGGGAAGGAAAGCCTTGGTGGAAGGCAGAAAAATCACATAAAAATGGACTATAAAGGGAATGAGGAGTAATTATCAGGAAAGCAAGAAGAGGGATGGGAAAAGGATGAAAAGAAAACAGATGGAAATGACAAGGAACACGACTACAAAACTAAGAGTCAGATTAAGAGCAAATCCATCCTTTAAGAGGGTGGAAAAGCAAAAAAGAAGAATGATTGGTGTGAGGGAAAGTGGAGAAAGATACGAGAGCATCATTCATAAGCAAGAGACTCCAAGAAAAGGAAAAGGCAGAACCAGGGCCTGGGGCTGCAGCGTGATGCCTTCTGGAGGCAACACCTTTCTCTCCACCCCTGAGACCACCAGCTTGAACCAAGTGAGACTGCTTGCCTCCTAATTCTCATCTCCATCCCTTTACTCTTCCTCTTATACAGCCTCCTCTGCCTCTGCCCAGAGCTACACCCTTCATTATTTCTGCCTCCTGGAAGCCCTAGTGCCCTTCGAGGCTCTTCCGAGTGGCCAGGGGTTCATTATACCTTTTCTTTATGTTCCCCAACCCCTCCAAACTATTACATTATAGCTCTTTTGTTTGTTTAATTACAAACCTAACAAAATCAAATAAAAGGTGAATTTCCATGCTCAGGAGAACAGAACATGTTGATCTTGGCTTGTGTATACAGCACATTTCATTTCTCCTCAGGCAAATGTAAGTCCCTTGAGGGCAGGGCCTTTGACTTTTTGCATCCTAGGGCCCAACACAGAGCAGAAACTAAACATTTGTTGAGTTCAATTCAACTGCCTTGAGTTGTCCTTAAAGCTCTAGAAGGAGGCGATGAGAACAGGAAGCTGGCTGAGAGAGGCTGTGGACTGGACCAAGGCCTTGCTGAGCTGGACTCCAACCCCAAGCTCCTCAGACTCCATATCTAGGACCCTGGCCAGCAATGCCCCAGGTCAACAGTGGTAAGTGTGTGATGGGTTCAAGGGCAGCAACAGCCTCTGGACTTTTATCAACAGGACAATTTGTGCTGAATCTAGTCAGTCTTAAATGAAGCCAAAGGAAACTCCTATAAGTGAACTGCTCTTGGGCTGTTTCAGAGACCCCCTGAAAAGCTCTTTCCAGATAAATGTCCACGTTCATCACTCCACTGCCCTTTGGGCTGACTCCTGAGCCTTGTTTCCTCTCTGTAAATGCAGGGGTTGAACTGGATGACCCCCAAAGTACATTTCAGCTTTGGGTCCATGACCCAAGGTTTCCTAGACTTGCCTTTTGTCTGGCAAGGTCATCAGTCCAGTGAAGGCTGTTCCTGGGTCTCTAATCTCTGGAAGAATTGGCTCCAGCATCCAGTCCTGAGGCTTTGCTAATGAGTAGAAGGCGCTTCTAAAGGGGAGGAGGGCTTCTCACCCTGTTATCAGAGCACAAGTGTAGCCATCTATATCAAGTATTACCAAGGCTGGGCCTGCCTCTGCCCCATCTCCTCATCTCTCCTTAGAGCTAATAATTGAACTCAGAATAGGTCTAGAAGAGATTGTGGAGCCAGCTTCATCTCCTTGACAGCCTGGTCAGGGTCTGAGGTGACTTTTCCTTCCTCCATTCAGTTTCTGTCTTCTTCTATCCTCTGCCCTCCTTCCTTTGTTCCCTCGCAGCTTCCCCATTTCTATGAATGACAGAGCCTTCAAAATCCGGTGGCCAGAGGCTGGTGGGTGGGCTCACAGAATCTTCTTTGTCTGCTGGGTGTAGCTCTGTTAGTGGGCCCTTCCTCTTAGCCTTCTCAATCCTCAGCATTACCAAGAATAGATTAAGGACCTAACTACCCGTGGTCCCAGCTCGTCCTGAGGCTCTCCATCTGCCAGGCACATTGCTCCACGCTGAGATTATCCCTTCTCTGAACTAAGCCTAAGCCTTACAGTGGTCAGGGTGAGCAGGTATCAGAAAGTAGGGCTGCAGGGCCCCCAGAGATGGCACAGAAAAGAACACCCTCTTGCCAAGCAGGAGGGAAAATGGAAGTGACTCAACAAGAAATAGGCATTTCACTCTACAAGTCACAGGGTTGACCGGCCTCATCTCAAGTTCAGAACTTCAGATTTGTTGTTCAATATGTCTTGGAAAACAAGAGAAGAAAACCTTCCCTCAGCACAGACATGCAGGCCCTCAGCTGATCACAGATATTCAGGGTTGGGAAGGATCTGTGCGGGCAGGCAGGCCCCACCTTCCTTGAGCAGGAATCCTCCCATCAGAGGACACATGGTCCACTTGGAGACCTAAAGCAGCAAGCCCTGGCTCCTCTCTCCTTCAACCCTAAGTCTGTCCTTGGCAGCTTTGTCTCCACTAGTAAGCCTAGATCTGCCCTCGGTGGCCACGCAGGTGATCCACTCATTAGAGGTAGAATTATGGACTTGGTGTCAGAAGCTCGGGGTCCAAAATGTGCCTTGACACTCTTGGCCTTGCCTTTCAATTCCCTGGGCCTGTTTTCCCATCTCTAAAATGAAGGCATTAGAATATGATCTCAAAGGTCTCTCCTCACTTTATGATCTCATCATCTCTCCTAGCATCTCTATGAAACTGAGATATCCACGGCCCTTATCTCCCAGCCACAGATGAAAGAATGTCTGTCCTATGCCTTGCAAGCCTCAGAGTCCTACTGAAATGCTAGATATCAATATTAATGACAGTAAGAACAAGCACAAAATGGCGCCAGCCTAATAAGAGGCCCACACTCTTCCATTGGTCAGGAGTGACTGAAGATGCCAAGTTGTCTCTGATTCTCCCTACAATTACGAAGGTCAGGGTTTGTTTTGAATCAGGTTTATTCTGACTGCTAGAATTGAATGGAATCTATAGGGTAGCAGGGTCCAAACAGATTATGACGCATTGGTTCTACTGATGAAAAACAAGATGTGCTCATCCTAAGATCTGCAGGGCTGGCTAAGAGTCTTTTTAATTTTTTTTAGTTTTTTGCAAGGCAATGGGGTTAAGTGACTTGCCCAAGGTCACACAGCTAGGTAATAAGTGTCTGAATCCGAATTTGAACTCAGGTCCTCCTGACTCCAGGGCCAGTGCTCTGTCCACTATACCACCTAGCTGCCCCCAACTGACTGATTGTCTTACTGGCCTCAATATCCCCCAGTCACTTGAGGAGTGATCAGGACCAGGACAAGAATGGTCATCCCTCTCTCTCTGTTATCATTGGATATTTGGAGCCCCTCAACCACCCCAAATGGCATTCATTACCAACTGATGAACAGTGTGGTATATTTCCATGCTATGGGAGTCAGCAGAGTATACAATGGTATGGGGCCTAACAAACCTGCCATCCACCAGGTGAACCATTTCCCCCGCCACCTACCAAAGGACTCGCTTGATCCCAACCACAGAGAATGGAGAAATCATCAGAGAATTCTATTAAGAAGCACCCAGAGATGACCTCCAATGAGAGACCTCCAGCTCAAGGTTTTCCTCACAAATACCTTTAAAAAAATTGATGGGTCATTCTTGTTTTCAGTGAAAGATTTTAAAATGCACAACTGGTTATATTTTTCTGCTTTTGAGGGCTTTGACATTCAAACTCTATCCATAGAACAGGAAGACTGTACTTGGGTCAAGCCACTTGCATCTAATAGCTGACACTACCTCCTTTGAGAAGCTCCCCAAGATAGAGAGGTTCGGCTTCCTGTGAGTTCTCTGCATATGTGTGTTTGGAAGGAGAAGAGGGAGAAGAAAGCAGTTGTGGGGTTTACCTTGCCCTTGTCAAAGTAGTGAATGATTTCTTGGTATAGCTGGTCTTTGAGCTGACCTTGGGTGGTTGCTTGGTAGCCATCCCTCTGAGTAAGATGGGCTGCGCATGCCTCCTCCGACCACTGAAACAAGATAAAAAAGGTTCAGGGATAAAAAAAAAAAATCAGGTATGGGATGGCAAGAACCTCCTGCCATTGTTACCAATTCAATGTGTCCTTTAAAAACTAGACCCAAAGGGAACAGGAGATCCAGACATTTGCAGGCATGGCTCATGGTTCAGATGTGATTTATCTGATGGAGGTTTTTATTGTGGGGGTGGGAGGGGTAAAAATAGGATGAAGTTAATGGGAGTAAAGATAGTTAAAAAGAAAGCAAGGGGGCAGCTAGGTGGTGTAGTGGATAAAGCACCGGCCTTGGAGTCAGGAGTACCTGGGTTCAAATCCGATCTCAGACACTTAATAATTACCTAGCTGTGTGGCCTTGGGCAAACCACTTAACCCCATTTGCCTTGCAAAAACCTAAAAAAAAAAGCAAGGAAAGAAGGAAGGCAAGGAATGAAGTTAAGGAGGGAGGGAGGTGAGGACCAAACTGAGCTCTGTGTAGGTCCATCAGTGAAAAAATGGGATGAATAATTCATAACAAAGGCCTTTGGGGAGAACTGAAATTATCAGTAAGCATGGGAAGGGGACAAACAGAAAGGCTAGGTATGAATCCAAGAGATAGTATTTGGAACTAGTTCCAACTTTGTCTCAACCCACCAACTGACCCACCAGCCTGTCAGCCTCACTTGTATTGAGTGATCCCTTGGCTCATTCCAATCATCTTCAGACAAATCTCTGTCTAATTCTGCCTCCACCCTATTGTCCTTCTGGAACTGACCTGTTGATCCCTGGGGTAAAAGTCTACATTGATTCAAAGTAGATGGTGTCTTACTATATCCAAGCCAGTGATTCTCTCATCCAATGTGTTCTCTAAGGAAATCTGAAAGTCCTGTTTACATACATATGTAAACAAGATTTTATACGCACCTTTACATAAATCAATGATAAGAATGTTACAAAGTCAAACAGTAGATAGTGATCCCAGAAGCACCCATGAGAGGTCTCCCAAAGACACAACAACTTACAGATGGCTTGTGGGTCTGGCCATTTAACCATTCTTGGGGTTCTGCAGCCCAATTCCCCAAAGACATTTCTGTTCCCAAGGCAATAAGAATGTATTGATAATTTTGAATGTACCAGGCACTCTGGTAGGCCTTGGAGGATCAAGATAAGATGTAAACCAGTGAATCCCCTCCAAGACTGCACTGCACGTTCTAAAGACAGAGAAAACACGGAGACCACCAGGTGAATACAAGATCCAGAGAATGGATAGAAAATGATCTGAGGGAACTGATCTGAGGAAAGGAGGAAAAGGTTCTGTGGGAACACAGTGAGAGGGAGAAAGGCTTGGGGATAGGGTGGGATCTAGTATTTGGAAGGGAGTTAGGAGGCAGAGGGGAGTATGAAGAGCCCTCCTGGAGGGCTGGAGCCAACACAGGGAATGTTGCTGTTAAGGAAACATAAGTGAACCAAAGGAGCCTAGAGTATTCCCAGGAGAGCAAGGTAGGAAGGGCTGTAAAGGACAAACATGTGATCCCAGAGTGAAGCTTTCTGAGGGAGAAGAAAGTGTGACATGGTTAGACCTAGATTTTAGAAAAATTGCCTTGGCAGGTGAGTGAAGGATACAATGGAGGAGAGGGAATTGAGGCAGGGAGAGCAGTGAGATTAGGCAAGAAGAGAGCCAGAACTAGGATTGTGAAGTGGGTGCAGACAGAAGGGAACTGATGAATGGCCTTGGGCAAGTTGCTTGTTTTTTTTCAAAATGGAGTGGGTTTGTATGAAGTGACCCACTAAGATGCATTCTGGATTTAAAAACTATCCAATAGAATGCAAGCTCCTTGAAGGCAGGTGCTTTGGGCTGTCTCTGTATCCCCAGTACCTAGATAGGAGAGGTCTGATAACTGCTTATTGAATTCATTCATTCATCCACAATTGTATGAACTCAATGATGTCTAAGGTCTCCTCTTTCAATCTTACAAGAAATAGTCAATGAAGGAGAAACACAAGGTCACAGTAGACACCAGACCAAGTTCCCTTGGTAAAACAAACAGGAGAATGAACCTTAAGAGGGAGGTGGGTATCCTGGTTGGTCAAAAGGAGAAGGTGAGGGTTAAAATCAACACAAAAGAAAACTACTTAAACGTGTCTCCTCCTGCTCTGCTTTATTGAATTTCAGGTTGAAAAGAGTTTAAAAAGGAAAGTAATGGTCACTGACTGCAGAATTGGACAGGGTTTGTGCTGCTCCTCAGGTCAGAAGAGGTTCAAAATCCCGACCTCCCCAGCAGGGACTTTCACCTACAAACTAAATCCCATTGGAATGGCCTTGGAAGGAAAGGTGGCCCTCCCCTTAATACAAGGCCACAGGTCTCTTCTGCTGAAATGATTCTTTCTGGGGTGGATGCCACAGACAGGACTAAGACACTAGTGCAGTGACAAATATGGGAATGCAGACGATGAGGAAGATCATTACAAACACAAGCTCCATTTCTAAAGGGCGATTCTCCTAACCTCCCAGAGGGTCATCAGGCTGAATCACATCTTTTTAAATGGAGAGCTGCCATCTATGTCACATAAATGAGGGTCCAGGGGATCCTTGAATAAGAGCCCCCCAACCTGCTCAGCAAAGGGTTGTCCAGCCTCAGCCTGATGTCCACTAGGAAGGGGGTGCTTTACAAGGCAAGCCCTCCAGTTTGAATGTTATACAAAACTCTAGGGAGCAATGAATTTTCCAGCCAGGTGGTAATCACAACTAACTTTATCATCTCCATTTCTCAGGGAGGGAAGTATCGGAGCTCAGGATACTGAGAGACACTTCAGAGATCAACGCCCCCAACCCCATCACTTTGTAAGGGAGGGAACTATGACTCAGAAAGGGGGGCAACCCAATGTCATACAAGTGTTATTTTCTCATGTCCCCCAGGCTGTATGTCTGACCATCTGAAGGAGCAAATGAGAGCCATAGGGGCTAAAAAAGAAATGCTTGAAATAAGTGATATCTTGAGTTGAAAAGATCCTGGGGGGGGGCAAGGCTGACTGCTCCATACCCACACCTGAGAATGTATCCAGGTCAAAGTTGACTCTGAAGGTAAGAGGGGAGACTTTTGTTTCTTGTATTCCACATAAAATTACCTCATCAGGAAAGGTGACTATTTTCAGATTGTGTCTATCATCGACAAGAATGGCCTAATCACATCAGAGGAATTTTTTTCATAACAGAATAAAAATCATGCTCTGAAGACAGTTGATTAAGCATTATAAATCCACATCAGAAGCCATATGCTAGGCATAGTTATGACAAATTACAAAGCCTAATGGTGTAAGAGACTTGAGGCCATCTAGCTGGGAAATTCAAGGCCCTTGGACCAGGATGCCTTGGCTGAATCTAGCAGGGACCTTGACCAGGTCAGCAATGATAAACTAGGGAGCTCTTCACTGGAGGTGAATACCTCAGCCCCAAACACACACACAGACACAGACACACACACACACACACACACACACACACACACACACACACACACACACACAAACACACTTACTCACTCACTCATAGACAGTTTCTCCAAGTAGGCTGTCAATTCCATTTTAATTTCCCTGGTGTAACAGAGAGATTTTCATGTTCACCAAAATAGCTTGTTACTGAAATTCAAATGGGGGAGATGGGGAAGGCCACCTGCATTCCCAGGGTGGCTGCTGATGTCAGAGGCAACTCCTGAAATCTTTATCTTCATAAATTATACTCCTCTGTGGGACTCTGCATTTCCATGTCATTATCGTGGGAAGAAGAGTGGGTAGAAACTTGATTTCAATAGAACTCTCTCTAGATTTGCATTTTTATGTGGTTGGCTCCTCCATCTTTGCAGGGCACCTCCAGATGTGGTCCAAGAGAGGGTCCCCAGCTTTAATGCCAGACTGCTGGGATGGGAATCCGATTTTCTCATTAATTACTTGGTTGACCTTCTTCGAGCTTTCTTGCACCTCAGTCTGCTCATGAAGGGGCTGGATCAGAGATCCCTTAAGTCAGAAATCTTGGATATTGATGATGATGATGATGATGATGATGGTGATGATGACTAAGACAACAACAGTCAATCATTAGTTGCTATGTAGGAAAACTTTCTATCTTTGTATGTCTGTCTGTCTCTCTCACACACATACACACACACACACACACACACACACACAGACACACAAACACACAGTGTCTATTCAGTACCTAAAGTAGATTCTGTTGTACTCTCAGCTCACATGTAAGATAACCCATTGGGACATTTTCCCCTGAGATGGCTGGCAGGGAGCCAACTTCTCTTGATATGGCTATTTATTTATTTATTTATTTTAGGTTTTTGCAAGGCAACTGGGGTTAAGTGACTTGCCCAAGGCCACACAGCTAAGTAATTATTAAATGTCTGAGACCGGATTTGAATCCAGGTATTTCTGACTCCAAGGCTGGTGCTTTATCCACTACGCCACCTAGCCACCCCTTATTTATTTCCTTTCTAAACAATTTCCCTTCCCATCTTCATCATGAGACTGTATGCTCTGAGAGGTAATGGGCTGTCATGGGGAGAGTGGCTGCCAGGGCAGCCATCATAGGTACCATTCCACGTCGTGGCTCACTTGGTCACTCATGCTGTGGTGCTCAAGAGCCATAAGTGGCACAAGTCCAATTTGGGCATCAGGCACCAGGGTGCTGATGAGTTGGCAAAGAGGGCACTTGGTGCTTTTTTAAAGAGTGACATTAAATTTGCCTCAAGTTATCTGTGGACCATATGGGAAAGACTTGTTATAGTTCTTTGTATCCTCACAGGGAAAAGAGAAAGGAATATGGGAAATCGCTTCTCAGCCATTAAGAAAACAGATATCCATATTGGAAACAATGCCATGCTAACAGAGAGGTCTTGATTTAGTCTTTAAGTA